>NC_064812.1:47068323-47213323 GCF_023721935.1 Panthera uncia | reverse complement strand
GCTACAGCATTCTACTTGAGAATTGGTCTATTTGTTTTTTATTCACTCCTGATTCCAGGAACCAGTGATCACAAGACCTTATTTTGTCAATCAAGAATACTTCCAGTGTGCAGAGCAGCAAGGCTGGTGAAAATGATCATTACATATGAAGAAACCACTCTTTTCTCAGACCGACGATCTGATTAGATAGGAAGGATGGAAAGAATGCACTCAGAGTCAATTTCACATTATATTCTCAGATATTACATTGATATCAAGGTATAAAGCTGGGATGTTGAAATTTGGCCAAAACAGAGAAGAAAAAAAATCCTTCAGATATCATTTGGTGTCTTATAGAATAAACAAATGACTGCATTTTGTTTTCATTTCAAGTAGTTGCTGTGAGCTTAGCCACAATGAGTAGCTGTATATAAAGAGAAAGAGCTTTCATTTTTTTTCTCCTTGAATCTAAATTTATTAATCTACTTAAATTGAATCGGAGATATCTAATTAAGTATTGCAGAGCATTTATAGAACTCAAAAATCTATTCATGTGTTTGAAACAAAGCATTGATTTTTCCTGGTAAGTACGATGCTCTTATGCATATCAAATCCAAATCTTATTTCCCAATAAAGGAGACAGAGTACTTTGTCTGTTAAAAATTATATGAAATCTATACTTTTAAAGTGTAGCCTCTGGTAGATAGGAAACTGTATAAGTAGGATGATATTTCATTATTTATCAATTCACATCTACTAAAAAAGAGAGCATATTATTTTACTTTTAAATGGATGGTATTGGTAAAATGTGGTTACTTTAATATTCTAATGCCAACATAAAACATACTTTTCATTAATTTTTCACATTAGTTTGCAAATATTGAGGGAGAAATTATTTTTCAGTATTATACTATACTTTTCAACATTATGTTGAACTTGCTTTGTAAGTTCATTATGTAACTTACTTTGATACACTGTTTATCAGTGTTGTCTGAGAACCCAATGGCATTCAAAGGCATACTTACCAAAATGTAAAATTAGTTTTATCTGTAACCTTTTTAAAAATATAAATTAGGTAGATATAAATGCCTGACTATCGAAAACAATAACATGTGCATGTAAAATAAAAAGGATGGTCTCATAGAGGAGATTTTACTAAAATTTCTATCAGTAGATCCAAAACAAAATGATCACCAGCACTCTTAAAAAACAATGCTTTAATTGTCAAGTGAAATCATAGGGATCTCATAAAGATGTGCAAATCAAAGAGAGAATAGCTTTCGTGTGCCTGGAAGTGGCTAAGCTCCCAAGCCAATCATCCCGATTAGCTCCTATTCATGATTTCAATTATGCTTTTTTATCTGTTCATAACATGCAGCATTTTCTCACCCTTACATTTCTAGGCATTTTAGCTTCTGCTGACATAAATGTCTTCCCCAAATAGAATGTTACAGCAATCTTCTGCTAGACATTTAAGCCCATTTGTGCGTTTATTTTCTAAGATGCTTTTTTGAAACTTCTAACTGTGAGAGGTCTGGGAAGGTAGTGTTAGAATGAATGAGAACTTGTTTTCTAAAGCGACACCGTAGACACTTGATCCACCGTTAAAAAAAAAAAAAAAATCACAGCCTCCTACCTTGAAAACAAACATCTCACGGCGAAGAATAGCTAGAGTGTTAAAGTTCCCATCGCAGATGTTGGGTTTGGCTCCGGGATAGGAAGGTCTGCCAGTGGGAGGCCTGGGAGGTTTGGGCCTGTCATTCTTCCTCGGGTCAGCCGGAGGAATGGACCGGTGTGGGGGCACTGTCGGTAGAGGTCTTGTTGGTGGAGGAATCTTGTCAGGTGGACCTTTGAAGATATGAGGAAAGCGCTTGGTTCACTTAAAACTGGAACGGTGCTGGATGATATGCACAGAGTACAATCACTCAGGATGGGAGGGCACGGACTAAGTGAGCTAAGACGTCTTTAAGACTGTATGTTTTCTGAAAAAACAAACCGCCTTACCCAACAAACCATTGCCAAGTCTATCAGAAAGTCCTTATCATGCTAAATTCTGAATCCAAGTAACTAAACTTTCTTTGTTAATTTTTAATGACATTTTTTATAGCTTCACCACAGTCCTTATTGGAAAAGCTGCTTTCAAATCTTTTTTGGAAGTAGGTGGTGTATAAATAATAAATAAATGAAAATGAATACTGGAGCCATGCATGTAAGCTCCACCAAAGTTAATCCTAGATTTTGATAGACAATGATTCAATGCAAATATTTCTAAAAGATAAACATTAACGAACCGAGGTTTATTCTACTCTATGTCTCCAGCTGTATTTATCACCATTTCTTGACTTTGATTATTTTCTTCTAATGACGTTTTGACAAATTGCTAGATGAGTGTTTCATTTGAATACTGCATCTAAAACACCTATTGATTAAAACACCACTAGTAAAATATTAATGTGAAGAAGTATTTCTAAAAAGAGGTTTCTAAATTAAGCCAAAGTTTACACATATAATTTGTTGCAGATGTAAAGCATCATTCCTCCAGAGATTTATTTTTTTAAAAGAAATACAGAGCTGTTCACACTTAATATTTAGATACGGAAAGAATATTCTTTTGCAGACCTTCAGTCTAGACTACTAATTCATGAGGTCATGAGAAAAAGCCTTCTTTCAGCTAACCACTTAGGAGGAATTTTGATGGCACAAACTAGGTATAGATAGCACATTTAATATATGTGCTATTTAGTTTTGACTGAGACATTTCCCTTTTCTCAGTATCCCCCTAATAAAGAGTAGCACAAAAGTTGACTATTTTTTTTTTCAAATCTTATTTTAACCCTGAGAGAATGGTTACCACTGAGATACTGAAATTGAAAAACTAATGAATGCAAAACAAATTAGTGAACTTAAACTATGCTATTTAAAAATGCAAATGACATCTTCTGAATACTGGATATTAACATACAGATAACATGCATTTGCCTTTGTGTTGTAAAATGAAAGCTTCACTTCACTAATTTAGGAAAGCATATTCCCTATATGTAAATTATAAATGTCAAGTTCTTAATTATGTGTGAAATAAATGTCTTTATAAAGGTCAATGGTTCTGTTGAGGGAGTTAGGATTATAGTAAATATGTATAACAGTCTTTCTCCCTTTGGTCTTAATTTGCACTCACTGACTGAACCCCATAAATAAAAATAATACTAGCATATTAGAAATTTATTTTGAATTATGTGTAAGTAAATTTTGCCATTCATTAACTTTCACTCCCATGTTTGCTAGCTTTCATTCTTAGTAATCACACACTTTTGGGGTCATTTTATTGTATCCATCACACAAGTATTTTCTGTAACCTCACAAGTGATTTATCTAGGTACTATCTAACATCAAATATAAACTGAGGGTCAATCTGTCAGTTTTTACCAAAATCTCACTACCTTACAAGAGAGTCTTTATATTTCTCACTGCTTTTATTGGTTATATTCATTTATTACATTTTTTATCTGAATATTAAATACTAAAGTTATAAGTTCTTTAATGTAACTGCAGATTTCAATTAAACTCAATAAGAAAATTTTATCAGTGTATAGATTTTACCATAATCTGTATACTGAGATATCTGGGACTGTCAGACTTAATTGATAGAAGACTTCTGCCCATAGTCTAGAATTTTTTGTTTTCTTTTTTCCGTATTTATTTTTCTCAATACTTGGAGCATCTATCTCAAAGAAGGAAACAGCAGGAACTCTGGACTTCACTGTCGGGTTAACCAAACAGAAACAGTGGTAACCTACCATAAATCTTCTGGATGCCTTGCAAATCATCATTAGGTAGTTTGAAGTTGTCAGTTTCCATGTACTGGTAAAATGGGGCCATGATGGCAGTGGGGTCATTGGAATGCTCTAATCCCAGAGCATGTCCCAGTTCATGAACTGCTACAAGAAATAAGTCATTTCCTGTGAAAATGAGAAGAAAATATGCTATTGCAACTAATATCCAAGTACAGAACTGAAAAGCACAATTTGGTGCTTTTATCAAAATTTTACCCAAGAAAAATAGGAGGAACCCTTCATTTCAACTATCAGTATGATTTTACCATTGGATTTCTACTGGCAAAATCCGATATGCTATTTTTAAAAAGGTGGGGGGTAGGAGGTGATCATAATATAGTTACAGAGATTTAGAAACTGAATGGAAAGAAAAATAACAGAAGTTGAAGAGCAGCAACATCAGAGATTGTTACAACTGCTGTTGAAATATCCTCCCAATGAGAAACCATGTAATATACAACATCTCACTTTTATAACCTTCACATTGAACATAATGTTAACAATAAGTCGGTAAAAAACATAGGGCAGATACAATCCCTACTTTTATGCAGGTGGGTGAATTAAGGCATAGAGGTGACAAGTCTTGTCAAGAACAGCAAATCTTTGCATTTACAGACCTGTGATTAGAACTGAAAGTTATTTTAACTCCTAGATGAAGGCTTTTCTTTTTTTACCAGTCTAGAATATAAGAATACAGAAGTGTAAAGTAAAAGTCATAGGCTAGCAGTTATAATAACTAGGATTCTAGACCTAGCTCTATGAATACAAATTCTAATCAGCTCTGGAGATTGTTCAGGCAATCTGAACAAAATATATGTATTTAGAGTGCCCGTTTCTCACAGAAAATAATAATAATAATAAAAACAAACATCTCTCCCACCCGTGGTAAACTTGTACAGTGAGGTCTATTTAGTGCAGACTCTCAGAGAAACCTTGTGCAATCAACCCCCTGCTGATGACTCCTACATGTTACCCCCTCCTGGATCATCATAATTAAACTCATGAGCAAAAGAGCCAGTCCTACATGCATATGTGTTAATTCTAAAAATTTAGTTACCTATGTGAGCATCAAGCAGTTGGGACTATTATACTTCTAAAGGTTATGCTCCTAAGTGAAAAAAAAATGATCGAAATTAAATGTAAAGTTTGCATAGATCACTTCCAAATGATTTCGATGAACTTCCTAAGTGTCAGTTTTAGGAAAACTCTCCTCTAAGCATTTTTTATAATGCACTGTGATAATTCTCTTCAGAGAGGTTTTTGTTTTTGTTTTTCCTTCCTTTACACAAAAGTCAAGTACATAACAAATATTTTTTTTTTTTCTACTCTGGAGTAGTCTGTCAGAAAAAAATGGATGAAACTATGGGGCTGATTTATCCTATGTTACCATATTGAAAACGAGCCATTTGAAACACTTCAGGAATCTACCTGACTCTCAAAGAATAACTGATTAAATACTGGTATGAAACAAGTCAGAAGGGTTTAAAATGAAATAGAAGTTAACATTTCCAACCTCAAAGAGTTTATCTTCTCCTCTTACAAAATTACTTAAATGTACAAATCAAGACACAAAAAGAAAAATAATATGTATTAGATTTAACTAAAAAATATTAACTAGATTAAAAGTTTACTAACTTTGCTCTGGACTTTACTCATTTTGCATTCTGATCATTTTACCTGCAGTTTTTCATTTAATTCTCACAATTATCCTTTGAGTCAGTCACTATTATTATGTCCATTTTTAAAATGTGAAAACAAGACTGGAGACACTGAATACAATTTGCAAATCCACATGGCAAGGTGCAGATGAAATTAAAATTTCTCTCAGTCTGATTAGAGGTCATCCTTTGAATTACTACAGTAAATCATACAGCTATAAAAAAGTATTAGCATGCACAACAAATTAGATAATGTAGTCATGCGAAAACAATTTCATTCATTAAATCATCCATTCATTCCAATACCTTTTACTGTATGCCTTCTATGAGTTAGGCACTGATGTAGGCTCTGGTAATACAGTAGTGAACAAAATATACAAAAAAAAAAAAATCCCCACCCTTATACCATTTACATTTTAATGGGCACTGAAAAGAAAAAAGATAGAAAAGTAAAATGTACAGAATGTTACGTAGTGATAAATGTTAAAGAGAAATAGTAAGGCAGAGAAAAGATGAGGTCAGACAAGAAATGGAACCTAAAACATGTATGGATTTTAAATAATGGTAATGGTTTCGGCTTCTAGTCTGACTGTGGTGGGGATAGTGAGTTTTTGAGTAAAGGAGGGACATAATCTGAATTACAGGATCACTCTGGTGACTGCTCTTGAGAATCAGGTACAGTGGATAAGGGAAGGAGCATGATTCAGTCTCTGAAGTTAGTACAATAACCCAGGCAAAGAGGCTGGTGACCTGGACCAAAGTGGTAGTAATGGAGGTAAAGGGAAGGAGTAAAATTCTTGATATATTTTAAAAGGAGAATCACAGGGTTTCTTAAAGAACAAGATGCGGGGCACCTGGGTGGCTCAGTCAGTTAAGTGTCCGACTTCGGCTCAGGTAATGATCTTGTGGTTCATGAGTTCAAGCCCCGCGTCAGGATCTGTGCTGACAGCTCAGAGCGTGGAGCCTGGAGCCTGCTTCAGATTCTGTGTCTCCCTCTCTCTCTTTCCCTCCTCCCTGCTCATACTCTGTCTCTTTCTCAAAAATAAATAAACATTAAAAACAAAACAAAACAAAACAAAACAAAAAAACCCAAGATGCAAGGTGTGAGCAAAGAAACACATCTTCTGGCCTTGCACCTAGAAGAACTTACATTGACATTCACTGAGATGGAGAAAACCACAGGAGGAACTAGTTCTTGTTGGTGTTTTTTGTTGGTGAGGCTGAGAGGTGGGTAGCATTACCAGGAGTTTCTTTTTTTTTTTTTTTTTTTTTTTGAGTGTGAAGTTAGAGATGCCTTTTAAATTTTTTTTTTTCAACGTTTTTTATTTAGTTTTGGGACAGAGAGAGACAGAGCATGAACGGGGGAGGGGCAGAGAGAGAGGGAGACACAGAATCGGAAACAGGCTCCAGGCTCCGAGCCATCAGCCCAGAGCCTGACGCGGGGCTCGAACTCACGGACCGCGAGATCGTGACCTGGCTGAAGTCGGACGCTCAACCGACAGCGCCACCCAGGCGCCCCATGAGATGCCTTTTAAATATTCAATTGGATATTCAAATCCAGTTGGACATATGCATATGGATTTTGTAGGTCGTTGTAGGCTAGAAGTATATATTTGGGCTAGGATAAAGTTGGCCCCAGTTAGAAGCATGGGTAGTTCAATTGCAGTAACAGAAATGAGGATAGAATACAATAGCACAGATTCTGGTAAATGGGTAGAAATAGTGATGGAAGATTAAGACAGCTTTCTTCTGAATGCTTTAATTTGCTTAGTGAAACAAGAAGATTCATCAACTGAGAGAATAACAGAAAGGAACAAGAGACAAGAATGTAGGAAATATTTGAATAGGTCAGTTGTAAAGGGTGGAGTAGGGAAGTATAGAATAATTGTCAGGCAGTATTCATGACTATGAATTTACAATGGGATTGGTTTCATTTGTGGTAGGTCTTCCTTCTTCAGGATTATTTGGCTGTGTGTATGCAGGTAGCAAAGTGCCAGTATTGATTCCACCAGAATTTTGGTATCTCTAGGGAGATATGAAAAGCAGAAAGGCAAAGGAACTGTGAATATATGTAAGAGAGTGATTTTTAACTTTGCCATGGTATTTATGTCATGGAAAGAAGGAAGGAATAACATGATGGGATGAGGAAGGACTGTGACAAGATAAGGTGATAAGATCAATTGAAGATCAACTATTAAATTCTATAGTGGTCAAAGGGTTTTGTGGTCTTTTTTTTTTTTTTTTTTTTTTTTTTCAGTCATGATAGTATAAGCAGTAAGCTAGGAAAATACTCCATGATCATCACAGTAGAGATTTGAAATTGGATTTATAAGAGCAATGTCAGTGTATATCCATGGAAGTGAGTCTCGGAATTAGGATGGAATACGAAATTGGGGAGGAGATTCAATAACTAAGAGCCCAGAAAAATGGAAAAATTGTCTATGTGAATGTTGAGATTACCAAGAATTAAAACAAAGGTGGCATTGAAGGGAGTAGGACTGAAGCAGGAGATAAAATCATCAGAGAACAGGGACAATGACTTGAGACTTAGTAGATGATTATTGCAAGGAAAGATAGTGGATGGAACAGTTTGATAAAATCCCAGTCAAAACTTGAAGTTTTTATGGAGTTGGATAGGAGAATAATCTTGAAGTAGCATTAAAAAGAAAAAAGGCAGGGCATATACCATGACCCCAGCCCTTACAGTAGAAGGAATATGAAGGAGAAATCAGAAGGAATGTAAGGGAAAGAGTATAATCAATAGAGAGACCAGTGTTAGTTACGTAAAGAAATGTAAAGGGAATATTTTCTTTTTTTTCTTTATTTTAGTTTCATGATTTTGTTTAAATTCCAGTTAGTTAACATACAATGTAATAATAGTTTCAGATATAGAATTTAGTGATTCATGACTTACATACATCACCCAATGCTCATCATTAACAAGTGCCCTCCTTAGTACCCATCTCCCCCACTTCCCCTCTAGGAACCCTCAGTTTGTGCACTATAGGTAAGAGTCTATTTTATGGTTTGCCTCTCTCTCTTTTTTCCCCCATGTTCACCTGTCACATCACCTTTCTTAAAAATTTTATTTAAATCCAAGTTAGTTAACATATAGTGTAATAATGGTATCAGAGGTAGAATTTAGTGATTCATCACTTACATATAACACCCAGTGCTCATCTCAACAAGTGCCTTCCTTAATACCCATCACCCACTTAGCCATGAACCCACCCAACACCCCTCCACAACCCTCAGTTTGTTCTCTGAATTTAAGAGTTTCTTAAGGTTTGCCTCCCTCTCTGTTTTTCCTTCCCTTCCCCTATGTTTATCTTTGTTTCTTAAATTCCACATTAGTGAAATCATATGATATTTATGTTTCTCTGACTGACTTATTTCACTTAGCATAATTCACTCTAACTCCATCCACGCTGTTGCAAATGGCAAGATTTCATTCTTTTTGATTGCCAAGTAATATGCCATTGTATATATATACCACTTCTTTTTTATCCATTCATTAGTTGATGGACATTTGGGCTCTTTCCATAATTTAGCTATTGTCAATAGTGTTGCCATAAACATTGGGGTGCATGTGCCCCTTTGAATAAATACTCCTGTATCCTTTGGGTAAATACCTAGTAGTGTAATTGCTGGGTTGTAGGGTAGTTCTATTTTTAATTTTTTGAAGAACCTCCATACTGTTTTCCAGAGTGGCTGCACCAGTTTGCATTCCCACCAGCAGTGCAAAAAGGTTCCCCTTTCTCTGCATCCTTGCCAACATCTGTTGCTGCCTGGGTGGTTAATTTTAGCCATTCTGAAGGTGTGAAGTGTTACCTCATTGTGATTTTGATTTGTATTTCCCTGATGATGAGTAATGTTGGGCATCTTTTCATGTGTCTGTTATCCATCAGGATGTCTTCTTTCAAGAAGTGTCTGTTCATGTCTTTTGTCCATTTCTTCACTAGATTATTTGTTTTTTGGGTGTTGAGTTTCATAAGTTCTTCATAGATTTTGGATACTAACTCTTTATCAGATATGTCATTTGCAAAAATCTTCTCCCATTCCATTGGTTGCCTTTTAGTCTCCTTGATGTTTTCATATGCTGTGCAGTTTTCTATCTTGGTAAGGTCTCAATAGTTCATTTTTGCTTTTGTTTTCTTTGCCTCCAGAGACATGTCTAGTAAGAAGTTGCTATGGCTGAGGTCAAAGAGGTGGTTGTTGCCTGTTTCCTCCTCTAGGATTTTGATGGTTTCCTGTCTTACATTTAGGTCTTTCATCCATTTTGAGTTTATATTTGCGTATGGTGTAAGAAAGTGGTCCAGGTTCATTCTTCTGCATGTTACTGTCCAGTTTTCCCAACACCACTTGCTGAAGACACTGTCTTTTTCCCACTGGATATTCTTTCCTGCTTTATCAAAGATTAGTTGGCCATATACTTGTAGGTCCATTTCTGGGTTCTCCATTCTGTTCCATTGACCTATATGTCTGCTTTTATGTCAGTACCATACTGTCTTGAGGATTACAGCTTTGTAATACATCTTGAAATCGGGAATTGTGATGCCTCTAGCTTTGGTTTTCTTTTTTACATGTTTATTCGTTTGTTTGTTTATTGAGACAGTGTGGGGGGAGAGGGAAAGGGAGAGACTTTAATCTTAAGCAGACTCCATGCCCATCGCGGAGCCTGATGCGGACCTAGACCTCACAATTATGAGATCCTGACACGAAATCAAGAGTCGGATGCCAAACGAACTGAGATACCCAGGTGCCCCTAAAGGAATATTTTCAAAATAAGTTAATTATTAAGGAAATTTAGCTAATGATTGACCTAAAACTTCTCCAAAGTAAACAGATACAGAAGATAGAGAAGGGAAGGAGATGGAGGTAGAGACAGCAATGTAGAAGTCATGGGAATTAGAGTCCCAGGGTTGAGGCGTGTCTTCTGTGCTTCCTATGGTGATAAATATGAGCGGAGGTAAGGGTCCTAATCAAATTAGACCTCCGATTCCAACATATAAAGTATAAGAGATTATTACCACTTGAGAATGTTTAAAGGAATTTAAGAACATGACTTAAGAGTAGACAGGGAGTGAAATTAGAGGGGATGCAAGGGAAAAAATGTACAGTGGTTGAAAAGGACAATTTCCCATAATTGTCTTTGCTTACATTTTTGTTGTTTTTTTCCACTGCCTACAACAGATTTTCACATTTCTCATCAAGATAATCAAGACCCTTCATATATAAGTCCTTGCCTTTCCTTTCCAACATTATTTCCCTGCATGTATTTTCCTGGTGTAACCCTCTTTCTAGTCTTAGAAAAATGTGCTTGTTCCACCGTAAGGTCTCTGCATCAGCTGTCTTGTTTCTAGAATCCCTCGTGTCCACCCTCACCCCCATGCTAGATCTACATGAAGCAGACTTGATGTGACTGCCCAAATGTTACCTTCTCTAGGAAGTCTTTTCCCCAAGGGGTGCTGTTCCTACATGCTCTCTTCTTGAGGTTCCCACAGACCCTTGTGCAGTCCCTATCGTAGCAATTGCATTGTATTGTCATCATCTTTTGGTAAATCTTCCCAATATCTTTTGTATTCTTTAAAAAAAATTTTTTTTTGCATTTATTTATTTTGAGAGACAGAGATAGAGCATGAGCAGGGGAGGGGCAGAGAGAGAGGGACACACAGAATCCGAAGCAGGCTCCAGGCTCCAAGCTGTCAGCACAGAGACGGATGTGGGGCTCAAACCCCCGCACCATGAGATCATGACATGAGCCGAAGTCGGACGCTGAACCGACTGAGCCACCCAGGCACCCCTCTTTTGTATTCTTTAAAGACCAAAATTGTGCATCATTTATCTTGTGTCTCTAGTTCAAAGACATTGCCTGGCACACAGTAGATGACTAATCTTTAAATCAGTTGGATGAATGGATTAGTTTCCAAGAACTGGAGGACTAATATGAATTTGGGTAGTAAAGAATATAATACTATTTCAGCCTAAATGTGGCTCAGAACTTTTTTCTTTATTTTCCCTAGCTTTATTGAGGTATAACTAAAAAATAAAATTGTAAGATACTTAAAGTATACATCATGGTGATTTGATATAGCCATACATTTTGTAAGGATTCCTCCCCACTGAGTTAATTAACATATCCATCACCTAACATATTTAACTTTCTTTTTTCCTTTTAGGTGGGAACATTTAATTTCTCCTCTCTTATCAAACTTCAATTATACAAGAACGTTATCAACTATAGTCACCATGTTATACATTAGGAGCTCAGCCTTATTCATCTTATAACTGAAAGTTTATATACCCTTTGACCCACCTCTCCCTATTCCCCCCCCACCCCCAAAGTTTGTTTTCTGACTATCATGCCAAGAATTAGAATGGAAAGAGAATGAGATCAGATATGACTGAGGAGGCCACTATTCTTACATCTTTCAGACATTGGAACTAAAGTACCCAACACTGTCAAGCCACTCATTGCTGAAAGGTCAGCAAATACATGTGCTCACAGCTAATGAAAAGAGGACATGATCTAGAGGAAATTGCTAGGGAATGCAGAACAAGCTTGATTTTATTAACTTTTATGGAGGAGGAATTAAAATGATTGGAGGGAGTAAGGAGTGAGAGGAGAAGGTAAAAAGGTCAGACAGTGGAAAATCAAAAGGCACATAAGTTCAGTGTTACTGGAAAACAGGAAAATGTTTTCCAAAGATGCCGCTTGGAGCAAAAACTAAGGAAACATGCCTATTGGGGACCATCTAGAACATGTTCTAGTCACAGGCAGAGCTAAAAAAAAAAACAAAAGGAAGGAAGGAGACATTTATGAAGAGATGCAGGAATTATGAGAGTGTTTACAAGTATGTAAAACAAGGAGAATATTCCGAGGATGATGTGTCAGAGGGTAATCTCAGGTGAGATAAGAATGAGAAAGAAAAGGAGCTGCAGGCATTTTTAGATATCAAACCCCTAACACCAACTCTCAATGAACTCCTTTGTGAGTCCAAGTCAGAGTCACCTTTGTTTAGATATAAACCTGATATTGAGGAGACGTCTCAACAGCAAATAACATGTAAAGGGACAGAAGGACAGGTGTATGTTTACTTCTGGCCATGCCCACACCCAGAAAATATGGGTACAATGTATTATCAGTGGGCAAAAAGTGAAAGAGTTATCTCAACAAGAGCAGACCTAATGACAAAAAAAAAAAAAAAAAAAAAAAAATCTAGCAAGGAGCCAGAGGACCTAGAAGAACCAAGGCAGTTGAACCAAGAGCAGGAGTTGGCGCTCAAGTTTACCTGGAATAATAGCACAGTGACAACCCAGCTCAGCAAGGTAGCGCTGGTTCAGAAAATACCTTCAGACACCCTTGGCCTTTTTGTGGCAAAACAGATATAATTTCTTGCAGAAAGTTCCAGTGTAGCCTTACAGGGATTATGTTTTGTTTCTATTTTTCAACAACAACAACAACAACGACAACGACAACAACAACAAAACCCAACCTTACAACATTCCTCCTTCAGTATCACATCCCCTTCCCCAGAAAAAAATGCCCCGACCGAACCTTATTCCTGAACAAATACGTAGGAACCCATCCTCTCCTTTCTGGCAGGTAAGTATTGCTTTAAGTCATGCATCAGCTTCTCTAACTTTGTTGAATTATTAAAAGCACTTCAAATTTCTCCCAGGAAAATACTCTTTTAGTCACAATTCCTTTCTTTTTTCTTCTCTTAATGAAAGAAACACAGAATACCATGAAGGAAAACAAAGTAGCAAAAGTCATTTCATTTCATGTATCTGTTCTTTTCAGATCAATCAAATTTTTCCTAAGCACCATTTCCAAGGCCAAGGGCGGAGTCATTCCTTGTCTAAGGAATAAGAAGAAAATTAATAGGATCAGGATGTGAACTTATGACCTGTTCAGTACACCATAGCACTTTTAATCAGAAATACTGGCCAAGAGTTCCAAGTAATTGCCATTCTTCAGATGATTGGCAATAATATAATTAAATCTTACTTGCAGCTTCACAATAGTTTAAAAGGGTAAGTTGTTAAATAAAGTACCACCCTGTGATTTGAATTCCACTAGGAACAAAAGTTATTGGCATATGATGAGGTTTAGACAATTAAAATGCACCAGACCTCTTTCCTAATGATGAAAATAATAACTGCTTCTGTAACTTATCATTAATTCACATTATTTGAGATTCCTAATTGTAATATGCCTTGATCTTATCACCAGGCAGGCAACAAAGGATAAATCAGCCTCCTGATTCTTAATACAGAAATAGGACTTGCTCCTTTTGTAAAGATTTTGAGTTTTGAGTTTGTTGCTTTCAATTGTATCTCTAATCTTCTTTCCTTTGTATACTCCAATACAATTTCAGAACACTGAACTGTATATTATGAAAGATAATGCATTATTTATAATTTCCTTGTCATAATTATGTCTTTATATTTTATTCCAAGCTGTTTCATCCCTCCATGCATTTTCATGTGCTATTCCCTCTGCTGACAACATATCATGAATGTTAAAAATGACTATATAATATTTCATATATAAAAAAGTTGTTATAAATATTTCTAACATTTATAATCCTACCAACCTGAGCAAACACTAGAATATCACCAGCACCACTGAATCTCTCTCTGGTTTCTCTCTTCTCTCATATTTTGGCTGTCCCACTCCCTCCAAGGGTAATTACTAATGTGAATTTTGAATTTCTCATTCCCTTGCTTGTATTTTGATGTTTTTATCAAATATGTATGTTTAAATAACTTATAGCTTCATGAAGATGGTATCATTCTGCCTGTTGTCTCCTGAAACTTGTTGAAACACAGCATTTTTAAATTTTATTTATCTTTTTGCTGATCTCTTATTCAGTCTTGCAAAATCTTACTAACCCTTTAAAACAAAACTCAAAATGACCTCCTTTGTGAAGCCTTCTCCACCTCCCCAGGTAAATTTCATTCCTCTGTCTTTGTGCATCCTTGGCCTTTTATAAACATAACTGGATCATAACACATACCAAATTGTCCTGACAGTTTCTGATGCACAGAAGCTCCTAATATTTACTTGTAAGCTAAATGACTGATGGAACAAATTTAAGCAGATTCGTCATTTTAAATATTTAAACATTTAAACTTAAAATATTTAAATCCATGTGCAGAAAAAATATTCAGAAATTAGAATCAGTTCTTTGATTAGTATAAATTTCCCCAGTGCCTCGTAAGATAGACCATCTTAAATCTCAGTCCTCCCAGACTTTCCATAGAACATGTTTTGACAGTTGAGAAACTAAAGGGAGATATGGAGTCAGCCTCCATGAACGGCCGAATAAGACCCACCTCCTGGTATTTGCTTCCATTCGGTATCAGCTTGTTGTAGCAGAAACTGGTAGAAATGATGGTATTTGACTTGTAATGGTAGGTCATAAAATACACCATGATTTCCACTTAGCGTTCTCTTTCTCTCTCTCCTCTCCCTTGCCCTCTCCCTCTCCCTCTCCCTCTATGTCATTCTCTAATGACTCACTGCGGACAAGCCAGCTGCCATGTTGTGTAAACAGACCTGAGGAGGGGCCTATGGAGAAGAGCTGAGGCTTCCTGCTAACAGCCTTGGGAGTGAGCTGGAAAGCTGATTCTCCAGTCCAGTCAGATAACTGCAGCCCCTCCCAATTATTTCACTGCACATTCATGACATACCTTGGACCAAAATCACCCAGCTAAGCTGCTCTTAGATTCCTGACGCTCAGAACTGTGTGAGATAATAGTTTGTTGTTTGAAGTTGCTAAGTTTTGGGGCGATTTTTTTTATGCAGCAATAGATAATAGATAATATAGGATGGTTCAGCACACTAACTCTTCTCCATTTGATTAGGATCAGGAGATAGGAAAGAAACACCGGAAAGAAGAAGGAGGAGGAGGAGGAGGAGGAGAGGAGAAGAAGAAGAACCGAGTAGAAAAGGAAGCCACTCTGAGGCATCCGAGTACTTCGACAATAATCCTGAGATGACAACGGCTGTTACATATTGTCCGGTCCAACTATCTCTGCAGAAACCCAAAGGTTTGGCAGTAACGCTAAGTCTGAAACAAAGTCTGCGACTGAAAATTCCCAGAGATGGAAGTATCAGCTACTTCCCTGCCTCATATGTTCTTTGAGATGCGTAAACCCTGATCCCTTGGTCGCATGTCTATCACCACTTTATTTGCACATCACTGAAGAGAGGGCCACTCCCTCGGTGGCTGGCAAAACCCGTGCTCCCTGCCTGACAGCCAGAAAACCGTTGGGGTGAAAGAAGAACGAGAATGAAAGAGTATTTATTGAACATCTATTATGAACCAGAACTATGTCACTGAACTTGTCATCGAAACTTCATGACCTATACCTGCTTACCGTCCTTTTCTAAGAATGCTTTCAGAGGCAATACAACTCGCTCAGTCAGGCAGCCTGCACCGGGGAGAGTTGGGCTGTATTTTCCATGCTGGCTGCCCAGCTCCAGACAGCTGTGCTCTGAAAGAGAGAAGCTGACAGAGGCTGATTTGGGGCAGATTTTCTCACATCTCTTTCTGCCACTTTTACTCTTCCGTCAAGTCTCCAGGTCCTCAAAGGCTTGGTGTCCTGCTCTTGTCTTCCCCCCGCACCGCTGTCCCTGTCTTCCACACTTCACCCAGACTTGGCTGCTCCCCAAGGGCCTCAAATTTCAGAATGATCCCCTGACTCCTCCTCTAACTGCTTGCTCCCAATCGAGTCAGACACGGTCTGACTAGGAAGACAGCTGATTACTGCAGTCATGTATCAGTGCTTACCATATACGGGCAAATATAATGCAACGAAATTACAGTTACAACTGGCACTTATATGTGTGTCAGATCAATTTTATTGAGTTTTATTTAATGACAAATCCAATTTGCTCTCACATATGCTCAAATCTTTAAACTGTTTTCTTGTACACAGTACTCTTAACGATGCCCTAACACTGAAAGACCTAAAGGCAACAAAATATTTTTATAGAGTATTATAAAAGCAACAGCAAGAAATATCGCACATACTTTGCATGTATTACTTTATCTATGTCTCACCATGTTAGTTCTGTTTTTACTATCGCCATTTTACAGATCGGTAAATGAAGATTTCCACAGACTGTGTGATGGCCAGTTACTCAGTAAGTGGCAGGGATGGAGTTAAGCCCCCATACAGTCTAGGCTCACAACCCCAAACTGAGTGCACAGAGTGAAGGGATTTCTCTTTTCCTCAGCTGGACACATCTTCTCAGGGTTTCAGACTGTGTATCAAAGGACAACCGCTGTGTGAGACCTCTTTCCAGGAGTATGCAACAGTTGTTGCTATATCTTTTCTCCCTTGAATGCATGCTAAGCGTCATTTTTTTTAAATGTATTTCCTAAAAATAAAATAAAATAATGTATTTCCTCAGTACAACCCCGGCTGCTCAGAAAGTTTTAATCATTTTCATTCTAGTTTTTAATGAAGTCTAAAAGCCTCGTAAGCAAAGAAAATATTCTTAAAAGAAAAGGAAACAGTACCACTGCTACATGGACTTTCGAATTTTAAATTTTATTTCAAGACATTTCTTCAGCAGCTGAAGAGGATTTGCTGGGAATGTTACAGGATTGCCTGTGTGAATGTGGTTAGAGTTCAAGCACACCACCAGTATATGCCACTAAGGCAGAATTAACCACCAGGCACTTAGATAAAAGGAGAACAAATGACCATGTATTAGGTCTTCCAAAAATCAGCGAAGACATTTTCAAAGATATACTATTACCAAACATTTACGGTTTTTAATTTAATACGCATTTTAGAATCAATTGATATAATTACAACAACTCAGATCTCTATGTTATACTCAGAAAGCGTATGTTCTATTCCTTCAGGCTACTGTTGTTTAATGAATTAGACATGCCTTTATTACATTCAGAAAAGTCTTGCTCAAAAAACTCAAGGTTGGATGTGGCTATTTGCACCATGATATTAACAAGAATTTTTCCCCCATCTCCTGTTGAGCCTAGATAGGAGTCTAAGAACATTTTCAGTTATGTCCCATGTACGTTATTCATGTGTGCCTTCTCTGTGCTATACTTTTCCCTTGGGCAGCTCAATTTGAAGGTCAGAATGTTTCGGGAAGCTTACGTCCCTCTCTCTGCACTAGCGCAAAAGAGATCAATTTTAGTGACTGTTTAAACAAAAGTAATCATATAATAAATTGCAATGCCACTTTTCAGCAACTGATTTGAATTATATCCCCTTTTACTGTATGCAAACTGTAAGTAGTATTTACCCAGTCATCATTCTAAGTATGCAATCCTGGTATTAAGTGCTACAGTCTCCAGACCAGCAGCCACTATGTGACATATATTCTTTAAAAAATTACTAATTATCTACTGTGTGCAAGGAACTATTGATAGAATTACTGAACTATTGATAAAGAATTCATCCTAAGGGTCTCTAAGATAAATTATCCAAATCCTTTGTTTTTAATTAAGAAACTGAGTTTAGTTCAGTGATCCTGAGTTCTTTTGGGCTCATAAGCTCCTCAGAGAATCTGAGTATGCAAATTCTCCCAAGAAAAATGAATGCATTTGCATGGTATTGTATGTGATTTTGAAGTTAGTTTTACTCCACTTAAGTCCTTTAAGATAAACCAGATTGAAAATCCTAACTCAGCTACTGTCTGTGTAAAATTTAATAAATTACTAACCTCCCTGTCATCAGGTTTCTTTATTTGTAAAGTTGGTCTAACATCACCTAATCATAGGGATGTTGATGGGTTGAATACCATCATCTATAAAATATATTTTGCACAGTATCTATGACATAGTTTAGTGCTTAAAGAGTGGCAGTAAAGAAGTATTACTATACTACTATTACTACTCCTATTTCTATAATTAATAGACTTCACAGACTTGTGAGTTAGATACTAAATTCATCATTTTACATTGGCTTATCCAGTAAGAAACCTATTAAGTGTCAGAATAGGAATTTGAAAATATCAGTTCTGACTTCACCAAAGCTTGTGTACCAACTGGTTAAACACGGTGTTGCCAAAAATGTATGTGAGTGACAAGGTTGGAAAACATGTTAAGATCAAGTTTTAGAGAGTTTTAAATGCTAGGTTTAAGAGTTTGATCATTATGAAGGAGACAATAGAGTACTATGAAAAGCTAATATCAAAACGATATTGCTTTGGGTCATCTGGCATCAGTTTGCAGGTCTGATTGGAGTGAGGACGTGGCTAAAAGCTAACAAAATAGGTAGAAGACTCCTTCAATAGGCAAGGTTAGGTGATGAAAACCTAAATGTAGGCAGTGATGAAGGGAATAGAAAGTAGGAGTCTCTGAAGCAGGAAAGGAAAATACTTGGGTAACAGAATGAAATAACTCTTTGAGTTATGCTATTTCCCATTATGAAGTTAGACTTCATCATAACCCCTTAAGCACCAAAATCCATGTAAAAACTGTCACATATTTTACTATCATTATTGTTAAGGAGAGCAAAGTTGAACCTAGATTCTAATTTTAATTTCTGAAGTATATTAAATGGTTATGATCTTAAAAGCTGTCCACTTAAGACCTTTATATAAATATTTCATTTATATAAATATGTCCATATAAGACTTTTATATAAATATAAATATTCATATATATAATTTTCATGTAGCAATTAAAATTGGATTTTTGCTATAATTTTTGAACCAGATGAAGAATAATTAGCAAGAAATGGTAAAAAAAAATATGTAAAAGGTTTCATGCACTTGCTTGTATCAGCATATCTAGACTATAATTCCTATATGTACTTGGCTTTAAGCACTTCTTAATTGACATATGTTTATTCTATGACTGAGGTGATTGAAAGGCTTATTACTGTCACACCACTGCTATACAGAACGACTAATACAGAAGGGCTGGCTCACGATGATGAGATAGGTTAGCTTTTTTTGAGTAAGAGCTTTGGGCTTACTTTGATGCAAAGAGGCAGAATTGGAAAAGGCATGGCCTCTAAATAGCATACACAGCTGCAAGCTCAAGGTCAATCTTAATGTGCACGCAGTGAGAAATGCCTGTTTCCTATCAGCCTTTCTATCAAAACCTTCATAAGGCTGGAATCCAGTACATCCTTACATTGGAAAAGAATTATTTGCAAAGTAATTAATACCTTCCTGGTTTCCAGCCTAATGTTTGGGCAACAGGAGCTTGTTTTTTGTTATGTTTTGTTTTTGTTTTTGTTTTGTTTTACTTTGGAGAACCTCCTCCTTACATTTACTAAGCCATGCATGAGTATGTATCCCAAGAAAGATGTTGGGGGACCTTATTTTAGAATGGACAAGAAGCCTAAGGGAGTTGGCATGGGGGTGGGGGCACATCTGGGTACCTGGACAGACCAGGTAGTTACCTGACTCATTTCCACTTCCTGAAGGAAAACAAAAATTAAACAACAGGTTAAAATTACCAGTTCTTGAGGTCTAGAATACAGTTCCTCACAGAAGGGGTGTACAAAGGGAATTAGGTAGCAAGAGGGAATTAACAGGATGACAAGTGAAAGGATGTTACCAAAAGACTTGAATAGATTAAGTTGTGGGTGGGTGACTGTGTATTGCCCTAATCATAAACCCATACAACATGTTTCTTTGCACCTGGATATGTTTACATGGGTAGAAGCAATTGACTCAATTCAAGTACAACTGCTTGCTTTTTCTGACAGGTAGGAGCAGATTAAAGAATTGTAGAATTTAAAAGTTGTGGGGGGGGGGAGGATAAAATTTCAGTTGTTTTTTGAATTTTGCCTTTTCTAGTTCATTTCCACCTGATAATTAATTTTTGTGGCATTACAGACCTAGCCATTTAGGTATGGATAATTTTCTGGTTTCAGAAAAAAAAAAAGGCAAAAACAAAGATAAATAAAAACAATCCTCTAAATTCAAGTATTTGTATAGACATGTATTAATAGATAACAAACAGATGTGTTTTTATAAAACATTAATATATAAATCAAACTACTACAAATGCAGTAAAGAAGTCATAATGACTTAATCACTCACTCAGAACTCCTGATGTTTTCTTGCCTTTCCCTAATTGAATCATTTCCCTAAAATAACCTGTTTTTGCTTAACAAGGTGGGTTTTTTTTTAATATTAGTTTTTAAAAGGAATCTTTTCATATATATATATATAGTATGTACAGTATGTATATATATATATATAGTATGTACATACTATACTATATATGTACATACTATATATATATAGTATGTACATATATAGCATATATATGTACTATATATAGTACATATATATACTATATATAGTACTATATATATATATATATAAAATACAATATATATAATATATAATATATATATATATATACATATATATATATAGTATGTACATATATAGTATATAGTATGAATATATATAGTATGAATTATGTATTATATATAATCTGAATTATATATAATATAAATTCTTATATAAGAATAATTTATAAAACATATAATATATGAAATATATGAATTCTTTTATAGTTATAGCCAATATATATGTATAGCCATACTATACATATATATATGTATTATATTATACATATATTATATTATATATACATATATAATACATATATACATATATACATATATATTATATATACATATATACATATATACATATATTATATTATATATAATATAAATTCTATATAAGAATAATTTATAAAACATATAATATATGAAATATATGAATTTTTTTATAGTTATAGCCAATGATTTTTCTCATTGATTCCAATTAGAAAAGGTGAATGTGTTTGGCTTTCTGCAATTCTCATTTTAGTGTAATTATCTGAGCTCACATTTGTGTTCTGAGAGTGATAAATGTATAATTTTATTTGGGTAATAAATTAGCCTTCATGTACAAAGAATTAAAACATAGAATCAAACAAATTTGATAATTATTTGTGCAATCAACACTGAGTGTTAAGTGAACTGGTTCATAAAAATATTTAAATCAAGCAGTGGACTTAAAGATACACATTAATATGGCAAATATGAAGAAAACCAGAAGATTCATGGTTGGCCTGGTGCTCGCACAGCAAATTTTGAAAAATATTTCTGGATTTTTCAAAAGGATGTAATGTCACCTAAGTGTCCTCCTATCTACTTTTAAATTTGCTTTTAGACAGGTGAAACCAAACTAGAGAATGAAAATGAAAACAAAAATAAAAGGAAATCTCTTTTTTTTATAGTATAAATGCTTTTCATCTGGCTGTGATCTATTCTATTCTGTAATTATAACTCTCATTTTAATTATTTCGCCATGGGTGCAGCAGAACAGCTTGTTTCATTTCATTTAGTAAACAGATATTTGAAAGGCCAGGGAAAGCCTGAAATTGGGAGAATATTCTGTTGGCAATGTGCTTATGAATTTCAAATGTTCTGAAGAATATTTTTGTTTTTGTTTTCCTGGTATACATGACTTGGAAGGAAATCATAACCTAAATGTCTTGACAAAAGGACGTGCGTGCGTGTGTGTGTGTGTGTGTATTACAAGTAAAGCAAAGAATAAAGCACCTATACTTCCTGATTTTCACACACTCTACAAAAATAAATTCATACAACAACTTCAATGCAGTCTTGGGAATTTTTTCCAGTAGACAGGAAGACTTAAAAATGTCTTAGAAATATGGACTTAAAAAAAGGTTAGGCATGTAAATTCCTGATTTTGAGATTTCTTGTACTACTAATTATCTTTTAATTGCAAAAGGCCTAATTAACTGGGAAGTAGTTTCCTCATTTACTAAAGGGGAATGAAAATTAACATCCATGGAATATTCACTAGGGCCCAGAAAGCCTCACAACAACCCTTGAGGTAGGCACAATCACCCCAAAATAATAGCTGAAGAAACAAAGGTTTGGAGTGAATAACTTAAAAGCTGGTTAAGTGTCACAGGCAAGTCTGTACCCAGGTATGTTTGAACCCAGTCTCTTCCCCGTGCTGAATAGGACTCTCAATTTATCACCCCTGATTCCACCACACACACAAACTTGTCTTAAATAAACTTCATCACTGAAACCAACATACAAGACTAATTCATGTAACCTTATGACACAAATGAAAGAGAAACAATGCTGACACCGAAAATAATATCAATTCTTCCAGTGTGTGCTCATGAACTGTTAGGTTCCATGAGCTTTAATAACATACGGTAAGAATTTAATGTCCACTCCATGCCCAACCAGTGACAGATGCCATTCATAAGAGATACAGAAGTCTCTGAGGCACTTACCTATACTCTTCTAGAGAATATCTACCATGCTACGCCATATGAAGGGGTGTCAATAAAACATTACTATCATCGCATTACTCCATTATTGCTCAAAATATTAAAATACTTCCTTGCTAATTATGGTTCAATTAAGCCATTAAATACTACCCTCCATAATCAGGTTCAATTTTTCCGATCCAATCCATCTGCCACCGTTTGTCAATACATAGTTTTTGATTTTTAACATTCCTCCTAACTATATTATTTACTTCTCTCACTTTTTTCATGCCTTTTCCCCATACACAAATGCTATAAAGCATTAACTACATTTCTCTCATTGTTTAAAATTTTAGTATCTGCTGTACTGTGATTAAACAACCTTTGACAGTCAATGTTAAGAAATGAAAATTGAGCTACATGTGAATGATTCCATTTATTCCATCACATCACTTATTGCTGCAAGGGATATGCCTTCTTCAGAAATAGAATTTCCCTTTGAAGCTACCTTGACTATTTTCATACACTCCCTGTGGCCTGGTTCTGCTCTGTTTCTTTAGTAATCCTAACAACAAAGTGATATTTACCAAAAGCTATTTTTAGCTGTGGGGACAAAAAAATTCTGCATAAAATTATTGTACTAAATTGTATAAAATTTTGTACTAAAGTTATTAATATATCTTCCGTAAAACAGTGGAAATTAAATATTTTGTATATATACAGGAGTAAGTTTTAGTAATTGAAACGTCTTGGAAAAAACCTTAAAATATTATTTTCCAGTCATTCTTTGTAAGTAACTTCCATAATGATAATATAATTTTATTCATTGCTACACAACAAATGAGCAGTTTAAAACAAGTCATTAGTTATCTCACAATTCCTGTGGGTCAGGAATCGCAGAGTGGTTTAAGTGCTCAAGATTTTTCTAGGGGTGCCTGGGTGGCTCAGTCGGTTGGGCAACCGACTTTGGCTCAGGTCATGATCTCAAGGTTCGTGAGTTCAAGCCCTGCATCAGGCTCTGTGCTGAAACAGGCTCAGAGCCTGGAGCCTGTTTCAGATTCTGTGCCTCCCTCTCTCTCTCTGACCCTCCCCCGTTCATGCTCTGTCTCTCTCTGTCTCAAAAATAAATAAACGTTAAAAAAAATTAAAAAAAAAAAGATTTTTCATGAGGTTGTAGCAATGCTGTTGCCGGGGCTGTCAAATCTTGACTGGTACAACCCTGCTTCAAAGCTCAATCAAGCAACTGTGGGCACACCATGGCTCCTGCTAGCTGTTGGTAGAGACACGGTTCTCATCACATGGACTTTTCATATGTTGCCTAAATGTCCCCAAGATATGCTCTCTGGCTTACTCTACAGTGACTGATGAGAGAGACAGAAGGATCGTCTAGCATAGAACCTGCAGTCATTTACAATCTAGTCTTAGAAGTGATTTGCTTCCTCTATGTTCTATTCATTAGATGTAAGTCATGTCCAGCTCCCATAGCTGGACAGGGGGAGGGCATTACACAGGGGGTTAATTGCTAAAAAGTAGATCACTGGCAGCCATCTTGGGGGCTGGCTACTCCAATATCAGTAATAATAGTGAATGCAGCCATTTTGCTACCATTTTCAGATATTGTACTAGTTACAGTAACTATGGAAGGGAGGTTTTCCCATCTGTATTTTCCCTATGAGGAAACTGGATAGCTAGGATTGTTAAAGAAGTAACAAGGAATATTACTGGTAATTGGCAGAACCAGAATTCAATTTCAGGTCTGTTTGTCCTCAAAGTGAGCAATTTTTCTCCCCTTTAACACTGTGCCTTCTTTATTTTCTACAATAACAATGATAAATGATCTAAATTATGATGAATTTTATTTCACACACTGTTTTGGGAATTCATGTTGCTTAAGCATAGAGGAAATAAGAATCCTATCAAATTATCCTGCTGTTAATTTTAATATATTGGTTCTGGGGGGAAAATCATAACTGTCAAAATCGGCTCTTTTCAAAATAACTCTTAAATAGATGTAGAGAAGATCCAACTTGCTAAATTCTGAAATGAAATGTTTGAGCTTAGAATTGTTCTCGCAAGAATCATGCAGAAATATAGGGGCTTCTTTATCTTTATCTGCACCCTGGGAGTTTACATGAGCCCTCCTCAGTAATCAGGGACAAATGATAAAAAAAGAGCTGGTGGTGGCTAAACCGAACTTTACTGAATGAGTTATGATATCTGTTGATTTATGAAGGATATACTTTCCATTTAATTCTGCCACAGTAGTCAAAATCTCTGTATGTTATAATAATGAGCAATCAAGAGTCCTCCCTCTGTATCTACAGTAAAGAGCTTATGAGGTTATATTTTCAGATTAGTGACTCTTAAGCTTCAGCAGCCAAGTTGTGTTATCAAATTAAGGTATCTTTATCAAGAAAAGGAAAATGGCTTAGAAATAGAAAACGAAATGTGTGGAAAACACAACCACTTCGTTGGGTGGCGATAGTATTTCTTGGGAACATCCTTCATGCTCTTCCCCCATATATAAATAGATCTGAAAATAATGACGCAGAATTAAATGTAACACTTGGAATCTGAATTAACAATGTCACAAATATTATTGCAAAAGTTAATACAAAAATCTCACTACATTTTTCTGTAATTATCATAGTTCCTATTACAACTGTCAAATCTTCACTGAACATGTTCATTATGTTCACTCTTTGTCATTTTTGTATCTTGCTAACCTTCATCTTGTGATATCATGTTTAAGTTAACTATGTGAAAAATAAAAGGAAAGGAAGTGATTGTAATTCATCATCAGCATGCAGATCATTAAGCATAACTGTTATATAGAAAATGGAATGAAGAAAACAAAGAAAAGTCAGAGCCTCTTTTGAGAATCAAAAGCTTAAAAAAGCAAGACCCTACTGAATAAAAATGTAAAACACCTGTGGAAAAATGTACACATAAATACATAATTTAAAATTATTTTATAACATATACTTTACTCAGCTAATCAGAAAATGCCAACAATATGTTGCCAGTTCTAACAAAAAGTATTAACCACATCCAATAACTTTAAAAACTCTAGTTTCCTTTGGGCCAATAAACTATTAAAGACACATAGCTCATAGATTGCTAAAAGTGTCTTTTTTTCACATTCACACAAATAAAGAGATTTGTGTTTTATTGCTTTATATTTGAATATTCAATATCCAGGAGAGTTTAAATCAAATTAAAGGTACTCAAATTTCTCCAAATTATATATGTAGAACAGATATTCCTAAGAAACCCTATTTTCACACAGTAAAGTGTTTGTGTTTTCCACACATTTCATTTTCTATTTGCAAGCCATTTTCCTTTTCTTGATAAAGATACCTTAATTTGAATACAGTCACCTGTTTTATGGTCTTTAGGATTAGGCATGCATTGTCAAAGAGTTCTGACAATCTAAATAATTTTAATCCATGTATCTCTTCTATCTCCTTTAAATATCTTCTCAACACATCCCAATTAATTAGTAGGTATTACCCTTTTTAGCGACAATACTGCTTTTTCTCTAGTAGCTTATTTTTAAAAAATGTTCTTTGTATCTGCCCTTTATTATCTTTACCCTTATTCTTTCCTTCCAAAATGCCTGATTATATATATCTGCCCCACCCTATAAAACACCTGAATCTGTTTCCACTGATATATTTAGGGTTATTTTGGTGACTTGTCCTAAAATATCATAAGACTGACAGCTATTTGATTTGTTATTCTCCAATCTGTTCGTTTATGGAAAACTATATGAATAGAACTTTCACCAATAAGCTTTCCATCAAAAAAAGAGAGAGATAATAACTTTCCTATTTCCATAATGAATTCACTATCTCAAAATCATTCCACTGATTCTTTATGCATTCTCTTCCTTTAAACTATTTGAAGGCTTAGTTATTGATCTTTTAGTCTCTTACAAGTCCCTAATCAAAGTTTATTTCAGCCAAACCTAATTCCACTACATGCATTTATTCATTAAGCAAACACTTATTGAGTATTGGATTCAGCACACAGACCTGACTCCCAATTAGCTTAGTCTGATAGAGAAGACTGATAAATAAACAGAAAAATACCAACAGCTAAAATCACAGAGATATCAATTCATTCAATAACCATATGTTTAGCATATAAAGTGATGCCAGCATAGGGGCTTCAGAGACCAGTAAGATAAAGTCCCGGTCTCAGTCCAAGATTGTCAGGTTGATATATTAGCAAGTACAAGAAAGTTATACAAGTGTTGCAGGTGCTAAGATAGAGGTACATATAGACTAGTGAAATCTCAGAAAAGAAATGAACAGTTCTATTATGATCATGTTGTGGGACTAAGTCTTGGAGTTTAAAACCGGAGGTATGGCGACCAGTTACGCTCTAATCAAAATGCATATATGAGGGGTGCCTGGTGGCTCAGCTGGTTAAGCGTCTGACTCTAGATTTTGGCTCAGGTCATGATCTTGCGGTTTGTGAGTTTGACAGCACAGAGCCTGCTTGGGATTCTGTCTCCCTTTCTCTCTGCCCTCCCCTGCAACCTCTCTCTCTCTCTCTCTCTCTCTCTCTCTCTCTCTCTCTCAAAATAAATAAATAAACTTTAAAAAATGCACATACAGAAACAATGAAAGTCTGAACCAAGGCACAAGCGGCATGGATGGCAAGGGCAATACGGCCAAACAGAGTCTCAATAATAGTATCAATAAACAGAGTTTAAATAATAATATCATGACGGGGTTAACATGGACAGTAAGATAAAACACAAACACCACCAAAAAACCACAGAATACCAGGTTCGTGGTTTAGAAAGTTAGATGGATGTTAATACATTAACAAAAATAGACAGTAAGAAAACAGCAGCAAGTTTGGAGGCACGATAAGGTAACTTTTGCATATATTCATTTGAGATTCCTATGTGGCAATGAAATTCTGAGTTTGGAACTCAGAAGAAAAAGTGGCTTAGTATTATGCTTTTCCAAGTCTTTATTACATAAGTAGTTTAAGGCATGGTAGTAAATAAGGAGGCAGAGAAAGGGTATAGAAAGAAAACAAACTAAACCAAAATAAAATCCATGGTTCATATCTAGAGCGTGGAAGAGGAAAAAATCATGAAGAAGTAACTTGGGGTAGTTCAAACAGTAGAACATAAAGCAGCCTGGTGGGAAGTTGAATGGAGCTAAGTTTTAAGAAAGCAGATGTTAAATAAAACCAGATGTCAAGAAAGACATGACCTGAAAGCGATCCACCACTAAGAAGTGGTGATGATTTCTGAGAGAGGGAAGGTGGGTTGAAGTTGAAAGAGTGAAGGGGAAGTGAAGTAGTATGGCTATAAAGCACTCTAGGAGCTTGGGTGTAAAGTGAACACCGCCATACCTCGTGGGTTTCCAGGTCATCCTCAGTTTTGGTTATGTTAAATTTTTTTTTAGTAAACTTTATTAATGTAAAATATACATATTACAAAATCTCACAGATCTGAAATGTACAGTAAAATTTATCTTTACAAATTAACAAACAAAACATGTAATCGATCCCCAGATTAAGAACGATATTGCTACAATCCATCTCCTTGTGACGCCTTCCTGGTCACTACATCCCTGAAGTAACTGTTGCCAGATTTCCTGTCACCAAAGATTGATTTCCATGTTTTTGAACTCTACATTAAAGAAGTCAAATGGTATATTGTATTCTGTGAACTTTTTAAAAGTGAACATATTATGAGATTCATCCATGGTTTTATATATTGTTTATTCTCATCCTATATAGTATTCCACTGAATAAATAGTACCATAGATTAATTATCTATTGCATTGTTCTTATACATTGGAGTCATTCCAGTTTGGGGCTATTAAAAATAGTGCTAACTTTGAACATCCTACTACATGTCTCTTCATACACGCTGCACCATGCTGCACGCACAGGTGTGCACACCCCACAAAATGCCTATTCATTGGGCAGCACATACATTCAGCTTAAAAAGTGACAAATACTTTCCTAAAATGTATCAATGTTCACCTCATCCAGCACTGTATGAAGCTACAATTCTTTCACATTCTCATGAACAACTGTTGTGGTCAATCTTTTCTACTAGCTGTTCTGCAGGATGAGTGGTATCTCACTGTGGTTTTTCCAAGGAGACTAATAATGTTGAGAAATTTTCATATGGCTAGTCCTTTTCGCAAAATACTTCTTCGAGGCCTGTGCTCATTTTTATCATTAGGTTACCTATTTATTTTTGACTTGGCAGTATTCTTTATACACATCAAGGGCTGTGAAGGGTCTGAGATTTTGCCCTATTTGAGAGGTAAGAAGTTAGCCTGCCATGATTTCAGGCTGGAAGAAGACATGAGACACCTGGTTCAGAGACAGAGGATCTTACTACTTATGGCTAATCTTGCATCATGGGCATCAGTACATTTTCATTAGTTTTCCTTTATCCGAAGTCCTATGGGGGTGACGTGTATAGGTCTGGATATATTTCTGCACATTCAATATGATGTATTAAAGAAGAGAAGCTCTTCTTTCGGGTACTGTTTTGTTTTGTTTTGTTTTGAAATAATGGGCACTAAGTATCCCTACTCTTTGTCCTATAGGAAGGTATTATATTATTACATTCGATGGTAAGTATGACTGCTCTTTACTCCAGAAGAGTACACCATTGGCCACCTTTCCAGGCTGTCTGCTATACAGACTTTGTGAAAATATACCCCAGGAAAAAATGAGTAGTTTAGTACTTCACTTGTAAAATGTAAAGAAATGCAGGAAATCTATAAAGAATTCTATTCCAACAATATATTCTCCATATGGTTCCTTTACACATATGTATTACAATTATCTACTCCAAATAAATAACTTGTCTTTTCATACTCATAACTATGCTTTTCTTTTAATGAAAAAATGTTCCTAATTATAATGAAGTCTAATTTATGGTCAATTTTTAAAAATATATCTTATTTAAAGAAATTCCTATACATAGTTCTGGGAATATTTTCCTATAATAGCCTTATAAACTTAATAGTTCTACATTTCACATTAAAATGTATAGTGTGAAGTCAGCTGTCAGTGTTCAACTTTTTGTATCCATATGGATATCTAGTCAAACTAGAACTATTTACCAAAAAGGCCATCCTTTCTCTACTATACTGCTAAATAATTAGTGTCATTAAACAATGGATTACACATGTAAAGATATATTCCTGGATGTGTTTCATTAATAAAGTCCCCTTATCTATCCTTATGCCACTATATTGCTCTGGTTATTATGGTAGCTCTATTAACTCTTGATATCTGGTAGTACAAGTCCTCCATTGGGAATTTTCCTACTTTAAGGCTATTCTTGGACCTTTGCATTACCATCTGCCTGAAATCCTTTAGAATTTATTCTACTGTGGATCTGTTACCAACAAGTTAATTTGGGTTTTCTTTGACTGGAAATTTATTTTGCATTCATTTTTGAAATATATTTTTGCAGAAACCGGGTTTTAGGTGAGTTGTTATCTTCTTTATAAACACGTTAAAAAATATGTTATTCTTTCTATCCTCTGATGTTAATGCTGAAGTCAGAGGTCAGTGCTATTGTTTTACCCTTAAGGAAATTTGCCTCCCTCCTTTTCCTCATGCTTCTAACTGCTTTTCAGATTTTCTTCTGCGATTTTTGTAGTTTCAACACAATGCGTCTTCGAGTAATTTTCTTTCTGTTTAATCTTATTGGGGTTCTAACGATTCTTTAATTCAAACAAAATATCTTTTATTTGTTTTGGAAACTTTCCTGCCATTTTCTCTTTAAATATTGCCTTTTTCCTTTTTATTCTATTTTCTCCCTTTCTGAATTTCACTGGATCTGAATTTCTACACACTAAATCTTTTTCAGGGTGACCTATTTGTATACCTCTGATTTGTTCTCTATTAAAACAAGACCATTCTTGATTTCTCTGATTCATCCAGATAGTTTCTATTGATCTATCTTCCAATTAATACATCATCTCTTCTACTATGCTTGATCTTCCATTGAACACATTTATTAAGTTCTTAATTTCAGTTATTTAGTTCGTTTCCTTTTGACCTTTGTAATAGATTCCATTTAATTGCTTAACTCCCTCCCCATCTTCGAATCTATTGCTCAGATATAGTCATCACAGTTATTTTAAAGTCTGTGAACGATAATTCCAATATTTGGAGCATGTGTGTCTCTCTTGTGTGTATGTGTACATGCACATGCATGTATGTGTTTATCTCTGGGTCCAGTTCTTTGGGTTGCCTAATAATTTTTAACTGATTGACAAGCATTGTGTGTAAGAAATCAGCTGATTCTGGATGACTGCATTTTCATCCAGAGAATATTCATCATATCCTCTGGTAGGAACCTCAAAATGGGGGTAGATCCCTTGAACCTTATGAGAGACTGAGTGACTCTGATTTATATTCCCACTGAGATGCTGCTCCTGAGATGTAGCTCTCTACATGTGCCAGCTGGAAGGTGTGATGTTTCCCAGAATCCATCATCCTCAACAGATCTTAAACTCTAATTTTCGTATCCTCACCACCACGATTCAACTAAAAACTCTACTTGGTGCTTCAGTAGTTTTTTGCTTGTCTCAGTCTTTCATCCTGTGAAGTTTATAAACTTGGCAAAAACCTGAAGGGTACAACAAAGTATTGAGGCTTACCTCCCAGTGTTTCCCTCTTAGGAATCATGGCCCCTCAATCCTGGCTTCCTGTATGACCTCAAACTCTAACTACTTTTTGTCTCTTCATCTTCATAAGATTCTTAAAAGCTCTTCTGGGTTCTCTGCATCATAATAGCAACTCTGCCTGATGCCCCAGCCAGAACTGCAAAATGCCTCAGGATTACCTAGTATATAGGTTCACTTTTCTTTCTTTGACTGTTTTGTTGTTGTTGTTGTTGTTGTTGTTCTCCCATTAGGATCTTCATATCTCAAGTCCTGGATTTCTTGACAGCAATTTGAGATCTTAGACACACACACGCACACACACACACACACACACACAGATTATTTTATTTTATTATTATTTTTAATCTCAACGGGATCGTCCTTTTCCCATAAGCTCTGCCATAGGCTCTGCTATTTATGTTTTTAAGGTACATTCAACTACTCTTTTGACTTTGCCAGTGAGCAACTAACATATTTAAAAAAAAAATTTTAACGTTTGTTTATTTTTGAGACAGAGAGACAGAGACAGAGCATGAGTAGGGGAGGGGCAGAGAGAGAGAGGGAGACACAGAATCCAAAGCAGGCTCCAGGCTCTGAGCGGTGAGCACAGAGCCCAACGTGGGGCTCGAACTCAGGAGGTGTGAGATCTTGACCTGAGCCGCAGTTGGATGCTCAACTGACTGAGCCACGCAGTCGCCCCATAGCAATAAAGACATTTTTAAATGCTTCCGATAATTTAAATTCTAAGCATACTTCTTTGGACATAAAAAAAAAAAATTCCCCCCTAAATTATCTCTAAGCTATTTTGGCACCAAATAAGTTCTTCACTTCCAGCTGATTGTTCAGATTCTGACATTTTGTACATCTCATTTGAATTATTTTTCTACAGATAAATTCCTACACATTCTCATAATAAGCACATCTTCCAATTTTATGCCCAATCATGTTTCTGTGAGTTCCCTTTTAGCTTTTCTGACTACCTCAGCATTTTTCTTGATTGTGTTTAGGGTTCTTAAAAAGTCAAGTGCTTCTCAATGCATTCTCTTCTTTAAGTAATTTATGAAATCACTGGTCATGGAACTTATTCTCAGAGTACCTCATTATTAAGCATTTTCTTGTCAGATGTGTAGTTATTTCCACATATTTTACATCTTCCCTGTAGGTTACTCTATTTAAACTCACAGTAGTTCACACATGTGTATTACATAAACTTTGGCTTAAGACTCCAGTAAAATCCTCTGGAAAAAAAGATTCACCTTTGTACATTTGGGCATCTTTTCTATTCTTTGTCCACATAATTACTGACTTTCCTTCCAAAAAATATGGAAAAAAGCAGGAATTATCGCCAGTTCTCTACCCTTTGTATTTTCTGATGTGAACAGAAGAATAAAAGTTAATAGCATTCTGTTGTTTTACATATTCATTAGTGAATGGAAGTAAGATTAAGATCCTTAGAAAAACTGGCCACATTTCAATTAGTAGTTTGTATTCATTCTCTCTATTTTTCCTGTATTTATTACCTACAAAATATTGCTCTGTTTGTCTTGAATTTTCTAGGTAATTTCATAAATATCCTTCTTTGCCTTTGTATAAAGTTGTGTTAATAATTTTGTGCTGCATCAGTCATCTCCACAAAATGGAGTGCTTTTAAGCAACAATAATTCAACATTAAAAAAAAAATTTTAAAAAAAGGGGGCGTGCCTGGGTGGCTCAGTCGGTTAAGCTTCTGTTTTCAGCTCAAGTCATGATCTCATGGTTCATGGGTTTGAGCCCCGTGTCAGGATCACTGCTGACAGCTCAGAGTCTGGAGCCTGCTTTGGGTTCTGTGTCTCCCTCTCTCCCTGTCCCTCCCCTGCTCGTGCTCTCTCTCTCTCTTTCCCTCCCCCTCAAAAATAAATAAACATTTAAAAAACCACATTTTTTAAACAACAATAGTCCTTCATTGTCTCTAATGGATTTTTTGGGCCAGAAATCTGTAAGAAGCTTGGCTGGGGAGTTGTGACCTGGTATCGCTCATGAGGTGGCAATTACATGTATGCTGGATGTGTATCTTCCTGAAAAGTTGGCTGACACTGGAGGGCCCACTTGTGAAACGGCACACTCACATACCCTGCAAACTGGTGTTGGTTACCGGTGGAGGTCCATCTCCACCTGGGTCTCTCCATATGGTCTGGGTTTGTGTAAAGCCCACAATATCTCGAGAGAGAACAGGAAGAAAGGAAGGGAGGGAGGGGGGGAAAGAAAGGAGTGGGTGGGGGTGGGAGAGAGAGAGACATAGAGAAAGAGAGAGAGAAATCTCACTAGCTCTAAGCAGAAGTTGTACCCTTTCTATGACCTAGACTTAGAAGTGACACAGCATCACTTCTCCCATATTCTATTCTTTAGAAGTGATTCACTAAGTGGCCCCTGTTCGCTGAGAGAATTAAGCTCCATGTTTCAAAGGAACAAGTGTCTAAGAATTTGTGGACATATTTTGAAAGCATAACAATAGCTACACGTGCCTTAAACTCAAATCATAATTTATGCAATTATGGAAACAGGAAAGATAAAATTAATCTGGTTTCCACTGTTGACATGAATAAAATTCTACTGAATTAGATTTTTGTAAGATTCTAAATATATAACAAAGTTCTTTATAATGTTTTTACATATTTTTCAAAAGTCTTAATAACCTTACTGAGTGCATTTCATAACATTTTGATTAGAAAGCACTGTTGCCTACAAGAACTCACAAACCAATTATTTCACATCAAAAATTTAAAACAGAAAATGGATAAAATACCATCTGATAAACCACATTCTATGGTTGAAGACATTAAGAAATATACTCTGCATATTACAATAGGGGGAATTTTTAAACTCCAAAAAGACAAAAGGATATACCATTTGAAGAGTTACCAAAGTTAAAATACCATTGTTAATATCGAATATTAACATGGGCCTCATCCAACTTATCAATAAAATATCTGTCATGGAACAGAAAAAACATAATATAATCAGGGGAATAATCTATTAATGTCAGTCCAAATAAAAGAAGGATATTCCCCATTGGCAAATCAAATAGAGGTAGTAGCCTCCTCATTCTTCCTCATGAAATAAGGCAGTTTTGCTCTCTCCTACTTCCTGAAAATGACCAAGTGGGAGAAAATGAGATAAACTAATATTATATTTTCTATTGAAAGATCCCTTACAGGGGCGCCTGGGTGGCTCAGTCGGTTGAGCGTCCGACTTTGGCTCAGGTCATGATCTCACGGTGAGTTCTAGCCCTGAGTCGGGCTCTGTGCTAATAGCTCAGAGCCTGGAGCCTGCTTCACATTCTGTGTCCCTCCATCTCTCGGCCACTCCCCTGCTTATGCTCTGTGTCTGTCTGTCTCTCAATAATAAATAAATGTTAAAATAAAAATTAAAAAAATAACTAAAGATCCCTTACAAATTGACGAAAATAACTCCAATAGGAGCAAAGGTGAGAAATAGCTAGCAAACATTCACCAAACACATACAAGTGAATAACATATACAAAAATATGTGCCAATCATTATGGAATGATTGGAACAAAAAATGGAAATGTGTGACATCAAACTGTTGTTCAAATTGTTCCGGGTGAAAAATTAGATATTATTAGAGGTCCATTCAGGTGGGGGGCTTTGGGTGCTTGATTTGCATGCTGTGCAGTTATCCTATATGGGCACGTGACCTACATCCTCACCTACATTGGACACATTACTTAACCCTTTGTATTTCACTTTCCTCATCTCTAATCTTGGGATAATAGCAGAATCTACATGACAGAATTGCAGTGGGGACTAAATGAAAATTCATCTATGGCACCTAACAGTGCTCAACGTCTACTAGCTACTAATATCATTGCTTATTATTCCTACTTTTACCACTACATCACAGTTATTGTTATGCTCATGTTCAGGAGATTGTGCACTCTCACACACAGTAGTGCAGAAGTGTAAGCTAGCTCTGCATCAAAAAAAAAATAACCTAATAATATGTCAAGTTCCTTTAAAGAGTATATGTTCCTTGGCCAAATAATCATGTGACTCTATTCTTGAGAAATAACTAGGAAAAAAACACACAGCCAGGTGTCAACAAAACTGTATGTGTAAAAATATTTACATTACAGTATAACTAACAATTAAAATTGGAAATAACCTAAGTTTTTGTCCATTGGTATAACCTCCATAAATTATATTCAATCATATGGCAGGATACTGGAAAATATTTAAGATGCTTTAGTGAGTTTGGAGTGTCTGGGTGGCTCAGATGGTTAGGCATCCAACTCTTGATTTTGGTTCAGGTCATGATCCCAGGGTTGTGGGACTGAGCTCCACAATGGGCTCCGTTGGGCATGAAGCCTGCTAAAGATTCTCTTTCTCCCTCTCTCTGTGCCCCTCCCCCGCTCACACTCACTGTCTCTCAAAAAAAAAAAATGAATGAATAAAAGTTGTTTCAGTGATTTCAGAAAAATGATGGGCAAATAATATGCAGTGAAAAATGTAAATATTGTAAAATCATATATGATATAATAAATATATATATATATATATATATATATATATATCTGCCCAGATTTATATCTCTACTTTATCTAGCAATCAGTACATTAGGATATTAAATCTCTCAGACCTTGGAATGGTTGTTTTTGAGTGGAAGCATTGAAAATGATTTTAATGATTTTTTTTTAACTTCTGGATTTTATTAAATTTTACTCTGCGAATTCATACACATGATTAATCATATTATAAACTAATCACAGTTAAAGAGTTATTAGAAATTAGGGGTTCAATATTAAATCAAAATATGCAGTCAACACTATAGCTATCAAAAAGGAAACCATTGTTTATATATTTATTTTGTTAAATTATTAGGGGCCAGGCATTGAAGGAGCTGTATTGACATGTTTAGTATATTCAAAGGGTGATTATAACCTTTTTAATCACGTCCTCTGCCTGTATTACAAATAGAAAAACAAAAACTTAAAGAGATTGCTAAATGCAGTGGGATTATCTCAATTCAATACAGGCATTGAGAAAAATAGCCCATCTTTATCTGAAGGTCAATAATCATTTTGTTCTTTATTTATAAGAAGAGATGGATATATACATGGAGATATACAGATATTTCAGAGTGGGCATATGCCTATGTTGGCACTTTTAAAGGAAAAAAAGATTTAATGGAACTCATTAGGTCAAATCTAAGAGAGGCAAAGCAGGAAGCAGAATGAAAAAACGCTAGGTAAGTTAATGTCACTAGGACATTCTGAATAAGAAGTGTGGTTACTCCCAGATCAGTGCCATGAAAATAAGGAAAAGGTTGAAGTTTCTTTCAAAAAACGAAGAAAATTTCACTCAATTTTAGATATGCTGTTTTGAACCTTATCATTTGAGATCTACTTACACCAAAGTTCATGCATATTTTCTGGGTATAAACCCATGGGATCCTGAATAGAAATGAACAGAGCATTTGACTTAAGTGAAAGATGTAATGATACTGATATCCTTCCTTCCATCATTGCACCAGCCCCTATGTCTTGAATTGAAGATGAGGCAGGTAGAATAGAGAAAGGCTGGGTAATTGCAAGAGAACAAAAGACAGGGAACTGAGTCTGACACCTGACAAAGTGTTTGACAACTGAATAAACCCTGTGATAGCTCTGTGGTTCCTCAGGGTCACAAGTATCCTGCTGTTGCTCAAGCCCACGGAGGGCATGCACGCAAAGACCGTTAGCTTACAAATGACGGAGAATGACCCTTGCACCAGAGGCGCTTAGAGGACCAATTGTACATTCAGAGTTTATTTAGAGTATATGCAAAAAAAAAAAAAAAAAAAAAAAATCAGACTGTGCCGGTGCATAGAAACTTGCAAAGGGCATGCACAATGATATTTGCCTTCCTGGAAGTCTCTATTTCTACATGAATATTTTACCCCTTGATTACAACTGCCCATAAAGATGAAGCACCTTTGGGCCACATCTACCTTTCCTGAGTCAGGTCCTCTATCTGACAATGTCCTCTATCTGGGGAATGTCCACACTTTCCCTCCATTGCAGTGTGTACTTGTACTTTGCAATAAAGCTTCTGCTGACACTTCAGGCTACTTGGTCCTTGAATTCTTTCTCTGGTGAAGTCAAGAACTTGGCCCCGGCTGGTGTTGGTGGTTGAGGTCGCAGGGCCCAAGAACTCCCCCAGTCTCCAGTATCAAAGAGATAATATTTAGGAATATTTAGGAATATGCTCAGGGTTGAAAATAAATCAGGGTGGGTTAGGTTAGTTTGACTTTAACTCATATGAGTTGATAATAAACACAGGCAATGCTAACTATTCCAAAGCTTTCTCAAAGAAAGTTCACTTATTTCCTCCTGGTGACTTAGGCTAGCTGACCTCAGGCTGAAGTATTCTACTTTGAAGTCCTTCTATTACTTGACTAAAATGATTACTTTAAATATATTAAGCAAATGAAAAATGTATTATCTATTTTGTCTGGAGATTTATTTTGTAAGATACCCTATCTTTAGTTTGATTTCATTTATTCTATAAGAATTCCCTGTCATTTTAAAATAGTGAAGGAAATGTGCTGTATATTTTGTGGATCAAAAAGTTACAAATAAAGGAGGAACTGATGAGGACAAAGTATAGAAGGCTGATCAGATAAGGGAAGGGTCTTGAGGACTGAGTAGGATTTTATGAAGGAGGGGGTGGTGGATATAAAATGTAGCCATTTTTCCCCAGAAATTCAGGAAGAAACAATGGGTGAAATGGGTGAACGTCAAAGTAGAGGTAGAAGGAGAAGTGTGACTATAAATACGGAAACTAATTTCAATAAAGGGGCGCCTGGGTGGCTCGGTCGGTTAAACGTCCGACTTCGGCTCAGGTCATGATCTCGCGGTCCGTGAGTTCGAGCCCCGCGTCGGGCTCTCTGCTGACAGCTCAGAGCCTGGAGCCTGTTTCAGATTCTGTGTCTCCCTCTCTCTGACCCTCCCCCATTCATGCTCGCTCTCTCTCTGTCTCAAAAATAAATAAACGTTAAAAAAAAAAAAAAAAGGATGCATGGTTATCTGTCAAGGGAAGGGAATTTGGTTGGAAGTTTAAAGGTTTAAACATTACAGCTAATTTAATTTTTCGGGATCATCTTGCAAAGAAACTGCAAAGGAGAAGTGAACATTTCCTCAGCATGTTTCTATTAGGTTAACAAAGAACATTAATACCACTCACCTATCTAAAATTTTTGTTCATAAAATGACTCTCTCAAAAAGGACTCTAATGAAAAGTTTCACTAGGTAAAAAAACTTTTATTTTAAACTGGGGTTATTCGCCACTTGTTTCATACATAATGGTAAAAACATGTTTAATATACCATAAAATGTATTTTCTTGTTAGTATTTTCTTCTTTGACCCTGTCCTAGATGGGTAAATCTACTAGAACTAAATGAGTGTCAGTTTCCTTGATCTCATATTCTATCCAATATGCACATCATTTAATAATAAAATTAAAAGGATCTTGGAATGCAAGCTGGTGCAGCCACTCTGGAAAACAGTATGGAGGTTCCTCAAAAAACTAAAAATAGAACTACCCTATGGCCCAGCAACTGCACTACTAGGTATTTATCCAAGGGCTACAGGTGTGCTGTTTTGAAGGGACACATGCACCCTCATGTTTATAGCAGCACTATCAACAATAGCCAAAGGATGGAAAGAGCCCAAATGTCCACTGATGGATGAATAGATAAAGAAGATGTGGTGTATATATATACAATGGAGTATTACTTGGCAATCAAAAAGCATGAAATCTTGCCATTTGCAACTATGTGGATGGAACTGGAGGGTATTATGCTAAGTGAAATTAGTCAGAGAAAGACAAAAATCATATGACTTCACTCATATGAGGACTTTAAGAGACAAAACAGATGAACATAAGGGAAGAGAAACAAAAATAATATAAAAACAGGGAGGGGGATAAAACAGAAGAGACTCATAAATATGGAGAACAAACTGAGGGTTACTGGAGAGGTTGTGGGAGGGGCGATGGGCTAAATGGGTAAGGGGCATGAAGGAATCTACTGAACTCATTGTTTCACTATATGCTAACTAATTTGGAGGTAAATTTAAAAAAAAAAATAAAATTAAAATATAATTAAATTAAGTTAAAATATCAAGTGGCTCTAAAAAAGCAAATCTTGGCAAGTGTCGGAAAGTTCTAACAAAGCACCAATTTTGCTCTAAGAAAATAGCCTGAAGGTACCACGTGTGTGTGCGTGCGCGCGCGCACACACACACACACACACACACACACACACACTTTGGAAACATGCTATAAAATAGAAAAAAGAATGATAACGTTAAGATAAAAAAGTCAGAAAAGGGAATTTAGACTGGGTAATTTGCATTAATATAATATGGGATAATCTGAGAGAGAAGTCCCATTTCATATGTGTAAAAAGAAGCTGCAGTAAATAGGTAATAAGTTACCATTCTTAAAATGCTTATATAATAACATACTACTTGAGATGGCATTTCTAACTCTGAAATTGAATACCTCAGTGTTAATCAGAAACAAATATTTACTTTAAGCAGGAGAAAATTTAGAAATATAGTTTAGACATAGTCTGAGCCTCTGATGAGAATTAAAAAAAAACCCCTGTAAATATGACTTAAATACATTTGAACTAGAACTGCCCCACAGAGAAGTAATCAGTCTCTTGCTCTTGAGTACAGTGAAGTCACCAGAATTTTTACATTCAAGTAAGTCAGACTTTACAGTTAAAAATTAAGTTGTTTCTTACCTATAATTATATGTTCTCATTTTGAGGAAATCTACTATATTGCCTTGGTGTGTTTTCAAACACTAGCCCATTTTTAATACTCTGTAATCCTCTAGTACATATTTTAAATGAAATGATGGTATAGAAGAGAATATTGAAAAGAGGCTACACAACAATTTCAACAGAGAAATTAACTGTGAACAGATGCATATTTGACTCTTCCTATTTTCCTCCTTCTGAGATAGTTTAGATATAGTTTATATTTTGCAACCTGAACAAAATTTTCTAAATCATTGGTATGTTCATTTTATTCCCTTGTTCAAAAGAGTTTGGTGAATTCTAACGGGCCATAAGAGAAATCGGTCTCATCAGCAGGTCACTAAATAATTTCAACAAATTAGATAAAACCAACTTTTCTAGTTTTAGTTATTACTACTATTCACTCCTTTTTTATTTTTTATTAAATTTTTTTTTTACATTTATTCATTTTTGAGAGACAGAGAGAGACGGAGCACAAATGGGAGAGGGGCAGAACGAGAGGTAGGCTCCAGGCTCTCAGCACAGAGCCCGACGTGGGGCTCGAACTCACGAGCTGTGAGATCATGACCTGAGCCGAAGTTGGACGCCTAACCGAATGAGCCACCCAGGTGCCCCACTACTATTCACTCTTAATTGTCCTGTCATCTAGACCAATGGTTCACGGGCCAGGGGGACTTTGTCCCAAGTGGACAGTTGGCAAAGACAAGACATTTTTTTGGAAGAAATTTGTGTTTGTTTACAATTGGGGTTCCTTACTGACATTTATGGACAGAGGCCAGAGGTGATGCCATTAATGTACACAGAACTTCTCCTTGTAATTTTTGAAATCTTCACCTCAAACGAGACAGACAGTGTCATGGTTAATGGAAACTTTTCATTTACTTGCAGGATGGATTTATTTATGGACCTGTTTTTGTAAATTTTGCAATGAATGCAATGACTCTTTTTGAATTGCACACTCTCTTATTTTAGAATATGACATTTTTGCTAATATGTGCTTGCATATTTCATTTGCTTTAATTTCCCACTCTTCTCCCCTTTAGGAGAATCTGTAATTCTTAAGCTGGAGCTATCTACCAGGTCTTCTGTATCTATCCTGGCATTTCACATCATCTTATTTTATTGTGTTTTTCTGAAAATGCTTACCACGATTTCCTTCCACATGACAGATTCAGTTTTTACAGTAATAATAGGTTTCTTTTCCTGTTCCACGAGACCTTATGGGTATTCGGAGTTGTTTCCAACACTGTTTTTTTTGTTCACTTGATAAAATATTTTCAGTGATAGGCTTTTCTCCTGAGTCTTCAAGTAGATACTCCCTTTCCTTGGTTCTTTAGTATCCCTTTAGTGGTTTCATTTTGTTGTTACCACGTAGGGAATCTTGGGCCAGTCACCAAACTTTCTGTGCCTCAATTTTCTTGCAAAATGGAAGTAATTCCACTATCTATTTTATAAGTTTGTTGTGAGGACTAAATGAGTTAAGTACACACAATGAATTTAAAACAGTATGAGACATACTAGTCACTCAATTAAATTTGGCTTTATGATATTGTGAGTGAGACTGATGATAAACCAGCAGAGAGTCTTTTAATTACCTCTTGATTTCCCTATTTTCTTAGGTTCTTGATTTCCCATGATCTTAGGTCAATCTCCATTTTTTAGTACACACACATCTAGCATAGCCTTGCCTGAGAGAGGTGTAATCTCCCTCAAAGCCCAAGGTGGTCTTGTTCTCTGATGCATTAAATCAATGGCAAACTACAATTTCCAGTGTGGATTGCACCAACAGCTATTTCTGCTGCTGCCTTGATATGCAGTCAATACACTGGGGAGGAGGTGAGTTGTGGCAACATTCGATTTCAAATGAAGAAGCAAGTTATAAATTAAAATGTGAGAATAAGTAGTGGATAGTTTTGTTGTGCTTAAACTGTAAGGAAATTAAAATGGCGCTATGCCAGGTTTTGTAATAGTATGGTTGTCATTCTGCAAAAAATCACTGCGCAAAACTAAAGTATGAATTAATTACTAATCTTAATAACTTAATCAATAAAAAAGTATAAAATTATTAATTTCAATCAGTTGGATTTTCTTAAACACTCAAAGACATTAGTTTTTTTATACTGATAAACTCAGGGGTAAATCTGAAATTTCTACCCTATTTTGCCTTGTTGATGACCACCTAGGGTAAAGGATAAATAACCTATATCAAGATAAATTACAACGAAAATTCCTACAAATAGTATAAGAGGAGAGGAATAATAGAAGCTAAATAGTGGTCAATAGGTCAAAATCTGTATTAAGGCAAATTACAGTTAAGCAACTTATTCACAGATGCAGAGTGTACCTAATGTCAAACTGGTATTGTTTTTACCTCCTAACATACTGGTGTGGCAGACACTGACTAGTTGCTCATCAAATCCATCACCTTCATCCAGCCTTTTTTGTGATTAGGTGTGGCCGTGGAATCCAACTCTAGTTAGCGGAAGTTGTCAGGAATGTTCTTTACCACTTGCAGGTCTGGCACATAACATCACTCCACGAGCAAATCTATCCCAGTTCTCCCAGCTACCGTCTGGCGGTTGAAGCCTAAGGCAACTTCGGAAATCACGTACTGATGATGGCCAAGCCTCTATTATTCTGGGTCTCTGACTGAGTGAGTGGATAGTCCATCTGCTCCACGACATGAGCAAGAAATACAATTCTGTTGTGTTAAGCCATTGAAAGGTCTAGTTTTATCTGTTTCATTTACTAAGGGTTCTTTATTATATATATTTTAATGTCCAAGATCCATCTATATACTTCATTAAAACTGATACAATGAAATAATGTTTTGAGTATGGGGACACTAATTCATCTGTTTTTTCTAACTGTACACAGGATCTAACACATAAGTAAGACAGTGCATAGCAATGATGTGAAGCTGTGTAACGGAGAGATTTTGAAAAACTCAAGACTATTAAAGTCACCAGTGTACTGAAATAAAATAAACTCAGTGAAATTAAGTTTATTCCAGGATGGAAGTCAGGAAGGAAAGAAGTCATGTTTTTAAAAACAAACAAAAATATTTCTAGTATAGTTTTGAAAGGTAAATTAGTCTGAGAGAGCTTCCAACTTTTGGTAAAACATGGTAAGGTAAGAACGATTTGGTAGCGGGCTAATACCTTTAGATTTAAAATCTCAATAAGTACTCTGGGTTTAAAGATCGATTAAGATCCTTGACTGCCCAGTCATATCAAGTCCTTCCCTTATCTTCACAAAGCACAGGACAGACTGATCTGGACAATACTCCCACAGACTTCACTTCAGGCCTCTTGGTAAATATCTGTTTTGCAAAATCCAACTTTTCCTGTCCTCAAAGATCAAAAAGTCAAAACCCTGTAAGCATCTGAAAAATATTATATAGCCGTTACAGCTTCAAAATGAGCAGACAATGGCGAGAGGTGGTAGGCAGCTGGTTAAGGCCTACGTTTACCTGTCGGCACCAATGCTCCTCTAGTACACCGATGACAAAATATCTCACACAGAAAGTTAACTCTGCCTCGTCGACATAAATCAAGTCCATTGACTATCATGAAGACTTGTAACTTAAACCAGATTTACTCAAAGAATGAGCTGGCTTACATGTGGAATGTGACTGTATCACATTTAATGGTTATATTAGTCAGGATTCTCCAGGGAAACAGAACCAATAGGATATATACAGGTATATTAGAGGGTATTTGTTACAGGAGTTAGCTCAAAAGGTTATGGAAGCCGAGAATTTGCTCTTGTCATCTGCAAACTGGAGAACCTGGAAAACCAATGGTATAATTCAGTCAGAGACTGAAAGCCCAAGAACCAGGAGTTCCAGTGTCTGAGTGTAGGAAAAGAGGTATGTCCCAGCTCAAGAAGAGAGAGAAAACTCCTCCTTCCTTTTTCTTTCTCTCTATTCTGGCCCCCAGTGGATTGGATGTTGGTAAGGGAAGATCTTTACTCAGTTTACTGAATCAAATGCTAATCTCTTCCAGAACCACCCTCACAGACATCCAGAAATCATATTTTACCACGACAGCCCTGAGCAAGTCCTGATATCTTCTCACTTTAAGACAGTAACTTTTTTGACAACAAACAGCAGCACTGCAATGCATTTTTCTTGTTAATAGACTTGCAACTATATAGTATAATAAGACTTACTTCTAGATATTTTTCTGTTGTAGTTTTAGATAACATTTTAATAGGTAACCTTTTTGCTTACTGTGGTACAGATTTGTCTAATTAGAATCTTTGTGATAAGTTTGTGTTTACATTGATAGTGCCATTCAAGCTTTATACCATAGTCAAGGAAATAATATGATAATGATGCTCAAAATGAATCTTAACATTTTGCTAGAGTTAAATTTTCCAACTCATACTCAGGCAATGCATACTTTTCAAAAACCGTATCATTTTAGTAACATTTTCTACTTAGAATTGCTATGCACATATTTTGCTTATCCACTCCATGGGGGTAAAAGCAGCATTATTTTTATTAGGTAGGGGTATGTGTGGGGCATTTTATTTATTTATTTATTTATAATTATTGTGTAATTTACTTAATGGGCTTTAGCTTGAGTTTTTGAAAGGTATCGTGACTATAAGCAAATTGATAGGAAAGTGGATAACAATGAATTAAAGGTTACTGGCAGCCTAAGACAGTGTTTATCTCTTTTGAGGTAGACAGAATTCAAATTGCCTTCATTAGCTGAGCAATATGCTGAGGAAAATGAGCTGGGTACTTATCAAGAGACTCTTTCATTTGCATTTTTGCTAAATTATCAAGCTGCTCTGTTTTCTAGGTGCTTAAGAACTGTGAATAGGAAAGAAAGACAATTTTTCAGTTAAGTAAGCTTGGGGGCATTTGAGGGATAGAGTAAAGAAAAGAAAAAGTTTATCAATGAAGATGTCAGAATTGGGCCTTGTATATATGTGATACAAAAAAAATAATCTAACACACAGGATCTAGGACGTACAAATGCATTAATTCTCCCCACATTCACCAGTACCACAGCAAAGCTAGAGGCTGTTGTTTTGATAAATGATCAATACTTCAGCATGACACTACCCTAGCTGTCCTGCTGTTGCTGGTTAAAAGTCTGAATTTCAATTAAGCAGTAAATCTGTATGGTATTACATCTAGAACAGAGAGTCAACTTCTCCCTAATCCCCTACAATTCTGAAACACTATTATTTTGTAGTCATTCTCTTTAAGCTCTCTCAAAAGAAAAATATTTATTTGACCAGTAAAGAAATATTCTCTTCCAAATGAAACACTAACTATTAAATAATCATTTTGTTTAATAGTATACTTAGGTACAAAAATATTATACTTCTGCAGTAAAAATTAAGAGGCAATCAAATGTATTAATACATAATTTGAGTCAAAAGTCCACTGATGTGATTGCATCCTTAGCTCATATGTTCTGTTTTAATTCTTTCCACATATATATTCCTTGGGAAACCTCTTATGTCATGCAAAACACAGAAGCATTCATAACAATGATCACACTTAAATCAGAGTAAACATTCTCATTTCTTACGTTATCTCAAATGTCCCTATCGATGTTTTCTTAAAGCTTTTTGCTTATTTTCTTTTTTTATTATTTTTAATTAATTTTTTATTTAAATCCCAGTTAGTTAACATATAGTGTAATACTGATTTCAGGAGTAGAATTTAGTGATTCATCACTTACATATAACACCCAGTACTCATCCCAACAAGTGCCTCCTTAATGCCCATTCCCATTTAGCCCATCCCCCTTCCCAACACCCTGCCAGCAACCCTCAGTTTTTTCTCTGTATTTAAGAGTCTCTTATGGTTTACCTCCCTCTCTGTTTTTATCTTATTTTTGCTTCCCTTACCCTATGTTCATCTGTTTTGTTTCTTAAATTCCACATGAGTGAAATCATATATTCGTCTTTCTTTGACTTATTTTGCTTAGCATAATACACTCTAGTTCCATCCACGTTGTTGCAAATGGCAAGATTTCATTCTTTTTTTGGTCGCCAGGTAATACTCTATTGTGTGTGTGTGTGTGTGTGTGTGTGTGTGTGTGTGTGACACCACATCTTCTTTACCTGTTCATCCATTGATGGACATTTGGGCTCTTTCCATAATTTAGCTACTGTTGATAGCATTGTTATAAACATTGGGGTGCATGTGCCCCTTTGAATCAGCACTCCTGTATCCTCTAGATAAATACCTAGTAGTGCAATTGCTGTGTTGTGAGATAGTTCTGTTTTTAAGTTTCCGAGGAACCTCCATATTGTTCTGTTCTCCAGAGTGGCTATACCAGTTTGCATTCCCACCAGCAGTGCCAAAGTGTTCCCCTTTCTCTGCATCCTTACCAACATCTGTTGTTGCCTGAGTTGTTTGTGTTAGCCATTCTGACAGGTGTGAGGTGGTATCTTATTGTGGTTTTGATTTGTATTTCCCTGATGAGTGATGAGCATCATTTCAGGTGTCTGTTAGCCATCTGGATGTCTTTTTTGGAAAAGTGTCTATTCATGTCTTTTGCCTTTCTTCACTAGATTATTTGTTTTTTGGGTGTTGAGTGTGGTAAGTTCTTCATAGGTTTTGGATACTAACCCTTTATCAGATATGTCATTTGCAAATATTTCTCCTATTCTGTTGGTTGCCTTTTAGTCTTCTTGATTTTTTCATTTGCTGTGCAGAAGTTTTTTATCTTGGTGAGGTCCCAATAGTTCATTTTTGCTTTTGTTTCCCTTGCCTCCAGAGACATGTCAAGTAAGAAGTTGCTATGGCCTAGGTCAAAGAGGTTGTTGCCTTACTTATTTTTCTTAGCCTAATTTCTCTGGTTCCATTCACCTTGGATGGAATCTTCTAGGATTTGGGCTTGTTGCTTATTTTCAAAAAGTATTTGTTGATGCTTAAAAATACCAGCTAATAGAGGAAGCATCTAAAAAATCTGTGCAGCTTTTTGAGGATTTCAATATTTTAAGAGAAAAATAGGCCATTTGATAGGCACCATCCCCCAAATTAACATGACTTCAGAGCTAGCTAGATTCAAAGTAGCCTTAGCAATTATATCTATTATCAGAATAAAATATAATCTTAGAATTATAATGATCGATATAAAATATAATTTTCTCTGTTTATAATTTTAGAAGAAGTCTTTCCCTGGAAGCAAATGCAGTTTTGCCTCTGTGAGCAAAATTCTACCATTATAAGTGCTATTCTCAGTCATCTGGACTGCAAACATGTATATTAACAATTGACTGGAAGATGCCTGAACTACTCTAGTAGAATGCCGGTGTGATTTTGATAAAAATAAGATAAAAATATTTAATTTTAAATGATTTAAGTATCAAACCAATGCGGGTCTACTATCACATTACAGATATTTTATTATTGGGTGCTCAGGTATAGACTAAACATGCCTGAACAGAAAGCACCTCTACTTGCAATGTCCCAGCCCCACAATACAACATACAGAGTGAAAATAAGCATATGACAATGTTAGAAGCTTCTTTAGCTAATGATCAGTTAGCCAGGAATTAGATGCAGGTCTGCTCAACCTCAAAGTTTTTGGCTTTTCATTCCATGACTATATAGTGAAATCTCCCAACAAACTTGCCATTCATCTCCAAATCAGTTCTTAAAAATGAAGTAATAATTTAATATAGTCAATATACCTATTAAAAACAATGCCAAAGGTCACTTTGTGTAACACTAGATATTTTATTTTCTTTTGTAAGACAGGAAGAGTTATTTATCATATTTTCTTTCTTTGAAAATCGATGCTATTGTAAATTTAACTCACCTTAATTCATGCTATCCATAATATGTTTGAATCCTGCATATTCTCAAAATGCAAGGCTGTTACGCTAATCCAGCTAACTAAACTTTCTGGTGAACTAACAAAGCTTAATTTGATGGCTGGGCTTAACTCATCAAGAGGGAATTAAGAATTTTATTAGCTGATTAGCTGCCATTAAAACAACGCATGCTGTATCTTTTTTAAAATTTTTTATGTTTTTTATTTTATTTTTGAGAGAGGGGGGTGGGGAGGGGCAGAGAGAGAGAGGGAGAGGGAGACACAGGACCTGAAGCAGGCTCCACGCTCTGAGCTGTCAGCACAGAGCCCGACACGGGGCTCGAACTCACAAACCATGAGATCATGACCTAAGCCGAAGTCGGCACTCAACTGACTGAGCCACCCAGGTGCCCCTACATGCTGTATTTTCAACAGCATTCTACTACTGTGAGAAAGAAAAACATTTAAGTTTTGGTTATAAGAATTCCAAGACATGGCTGCTTATGAATCTTATAAATCTAGGATCCTATAATTATATGAATATTTTTGAAACATAAAATTAAAGTATGGATTATTGTCTAGGAAGAAACACAGACTTCTTATCTGAAGTAGCTTTCCTTTTAGTTATCAAGTTATTTTAAATTTTTTTTGCACATGAGAATAATTATAAAGATTAGAAAACTGATAGACTTGTTGGAATAGATTTGCAAAAAGTGGTTTTGATAAAAGTAAAGATATAATATAAAAATAATATATTATGTTGTCATATCATATTGGGAGACCACATATGGATATAGAGATGAAAGACAAGAAGCAACATTTTACAAACTCAAGAGGTGAAACAGAAAAGAGAATAACAGAAAAAATGGCAGAAACTATGCCACAAATGTCAATTAAGTTAAGTTTCCAGTGGAAACAGTGGACTAAAGTGTGGGAAAAAAAATAGCAGAGTTTCCTTAAGCTGTTAAGTGACATTTTAGAGAAAACAAAATTCAGTCTGTTTACAGAACACAGTGTAAAGTTCTAATCTCCAAGCAACAGACCATATGAAAAACTAGCATTGTCTAATGACCCATACAAATTCTTATTCTAAAATGTTATTAAAAAGGCTCACATAGTGTTTTATATTTTTAAAAATGAATTTAGAATTGACACCTTAAACATTGGTTAAATTGGGCACCAGCGTGGCTCAGTTGGTTAAGCTACTGACTCTCGATTTCAGCTCAGGTCATTATCTCACGGTTTCTGAGATCATGCCTGGTGACAAGGTCTGTGCTGATAGGTCTCCTCCTACTTGGGATTCTCTTTGCACCACCATTCCGTCCATACCCCCCCGCTTGCACTCTCTCTCAAAATAAATAAACATTAAAAAAAGTTTGTAAATCAGTCAATTACTTGGGCATTCCAAAAACAAAAATAAAAAGAGAAATATTTGCAATGAAAAAAGCCATGCACTTACCATCATGATTAGGATTTCCTAGTGTCCATGGCTCATCTGAGTCAAAATGAGTATCTCCCCCAATTCCTGGTCCAGGGAAGTAGGCATGTGCCAAAAACCCTCCCTCTCCATCAAAGGGAGAACTGTCTCCATGAAAACCAGAGGCGAAAATGATGGTTATATCCACATCGCGTTTGCCATTTTCTAATTCACTGTAAGGAACTTCTTCAAATGTCAGAGGAGTCACATTCTGCCACACATCAAAGGCACGGCGAATAGCTTTCCGGGTTTCAGGGTCTCCAACTTTTGGAGTGACGTTCTTTATACTGAAATTTAGAGAAGAGAATAATGAGTATGGCTTTTTAATATATAGTTCAACTTATTACAGATTTCAATGTATTCAGTTGAGTAAAATACTAGAAAAACAGTCATATTAAATAAGAAAAAAATTAATCAATGTCTCATGTCTTTATAGCTAGATTTCACCACACTGAAGTCGTTTAATTCTCAATAATATAGTATTCATCCACCAAGGCGACGAGTTAGAAGTTCTTCTCTGAAGAATGCTTAACGGGGGAGTAATTAGATCGATCAGTCACTTTGCCTCCTGAACAACAGAAAGGCAGCTTTGCCAAATGACCAAACAGGTGCAACAGTTTCGAGCTGAAATTAAAAATTCAATTTCTTTCTGGCTATCATTACTTTTAAGGGCACATCATGGTGTGCACACATGTTACTTCCAAACAATGTCCTTATGTTATTTTTTATCTACAAACACCAATTCAGCAGATGCAAAGTTATTTCTTAGTTTTTAAAGGAAAGGTTATTACAGTTTCTATTGTTTTCTTATAGTACATTAATTCTTTCTAATTATAAAAAGCAATGTGAAGCACTGGGTGTTGTATGGAAACCAATTTGACAATAAACTTCATATATTGAAAAAAATAATTAGATATGATAAAAAAATAAAAAGCAATGTGAGTGAATAGCTTTTTAATACAAATATTTAACAATTATATTAATTTAAAGAAGTAACTTGGACATTAATTTTTTTAACGCTTATTCATTTTTGAGAGAGAGAACAGAGCATGATCTGGGGAGGGGCAGAGAGAGAGGGAGACAGAATCCAAAGCAGACTATAGGCTTTGAGCCATCAGCACAGAGCCCGACATGGGGCTCGAACTCACTGACCACTAGATCATGACCTGAGCAGAAGCTGGATGCTTAACCAACTGAGACACCCAGGCACCCCAGTAACTTGGACATTATTTAGTCTACTTTTCTTGAGTCTAATAACAAATGGATACTTCAATCAACAATCCATGTGTCCATATATTTAAGCGAAAAAAACCTTAATACATAAAAGAGACTATAATATTTAGGTAAATGTTTATTGCAATGCAGTAATAAAAGAGAGCTGAAGGCTAAACATTTACAATGATATGGCAGTAGTAAAATTATGGTGTCTCTATTATATATCATAATATACATAGGACTCAAAGTTATTTTTTTCTACTTTAAGGCTGTTTAGCAGCATAGAAAAAAATTAAGATATACTTTCTGGTGGAAAATAATATACAGATTATATTTTTAGCTCACTTGTAGGTATGTCTCAATAATTACAAATGTGAGGCAGGTATCACATTTTTACGACACATTCTTTGAAAGAACACACTACATATATGGCTACTGTTCTATGTGCCAGAGATACAGCTTTGAAGAAGAGTCTGCTTCAGTGATAAGAGATAAACAAACAAACAAACAAAAAAACCCAACAACATCAAAAAGATAATTACAGATGGTAGCAAGTGAAGGTTGAGGAGGTGAGGTCAGGTCAGTAGATAATAAATGGGAATTCAATGACTTGCTTAGCGAGCACACAGTTTCCAGCCACAAGGAATAGTGAGCAGCCCCCCCACATTTGGCCAGTTCAAAGAACGGGAGTGCTCTGTGAATTGGTGTAAAATGAACACTCAGGACAGTGGTATGAGATGAAAGAAAACTGGCAGGAAATGGGTTATATTCTGTGAAAGGAGAAGCAGAGAAGTATCCTGGTATTATTCTAGTTAACAAAGACCACTATGTCTAATGAAAAATGGATAAGAAGACAAGAATGGAAGCAAGGCAACATTTCAGAAGTTCAAGCAAAGGAATACAGAACATTGTACTAGAATGGTAGTCATGGAGATAGGAAGAATTACACTATTTCAGTGAAAGTTCTGAGAGTACTGTTAGTGGGAATTGGTGTTTTATTCAGCGTGTAATGAAGAAATTATTATTATTATTTTTTTTTAATTTTTTAACGTTTATTTATTTTTGAGACAGAGAGAGACAGAGCATGAACGGGGGAGGGGCAGAGAGAGGGAGACACAGAATCTGAAACAGGCTCCAGGGTCTGAGCTGTCAGCACAGAGCCCGATGCGGGGCTCGAACTCACGAACCGTGAGATCATGACCTGAGCCGAAGTCGGATGCTTAACCGACTGAGCCACCCAGGCGCCCCTATTTTGTTTTAAAAAAGAAAAAAAATCATTAGTATGATATGTATATAAGTACATAATGGTTCTGAGAAAAATGAAGCTACATAGTAAAGAATAATAAATGTGAAGTGTCCTTTGGATTTGTAAACACATCACTGTGTTTTTCAAAGCTATGCCCTGATTGGCGTCCAAAATATACTGAACCACAATATTTGTGATGCCACTAACAAATACAAGACACATGAGTGCACTTCAAAGTTAGAGTTCTGAACAATGCACAAACAAAAAAAAAATTTTGGAATTTTTATGCCATTGAGATGTAGTTTGTACTTACTAATAATTGAAAGAATAATGAACACAGAGATATATGGTATCAACAATAATAAGACTGTTATCCTTAGTAGTTCTAACGATGCTCAAAATTATTAAGATATATATTTGCAAAACAAAAAATGCTATACAATGAAGGTTATGCTTGAAAAACCTAATAAAGCTAATTTAATTTTAAAGTGTTTTTACTTTGCTTTTCTGTGAATAGAATAGTTATAATGAACATACTTTTTTGTTTTTTGGTCTTTTTAAATATTTATTTTGAGAGAGAGAGAGAAAGAGAGAGAGAGAAAGAAAGAGAGAGAATGTGTGTGTGTGTGTGTGTGTGTGTGTGTGTGCGCGCACAAGTCAGGGAGGGGCAGAGACAGAGGAAGAGAGAGAATCCCAAGCAGTCTCTGCACTATCAAAACAGGGCCCAATGTGGAGCTCCAACTCGGGAACTGTGAACTCACGACCCGATCTCAAGTCGGAGACTCAACTGACTGAGCCACCCAGGCGCCCCGAACATATTTTTCATTCTAATAAGACAACTGATTTCATTTTTTGGAAGGCTTTATCAGTTTTTTTCATTATGCCATTTCACGGAGTCTTTTAAACTTTCATGTTGCTAAATTTTGAAACTTTTACCTAAAAAAATTAATAAATGTTATCTTTAATGACCATGCCTTATAAAATCCTATAATAAAACTGATCAAATGGGCATTTTTTGACCTCTTTATTCATCACAACAATTGGTAGTGAAACATGTCAATTGACTTATAAGATAACTGTGTCAAGTCAGGATTCCCTAGCTTTAACTGCACTGAATCCATGCCAATTCATTTAATAACAATTCTACATACTAATCATGGAGTATTTCCCTTCAGTGTTTTCACAGAGTAATAAATCTTTTCCAAAGTTAGAGCATTATTTTATCTCTAATATGAAAATAAGAAAAAAAACCTATATATTTTGGTATTTGTATTGTGTATTAAAAGAAACTTGTACTCTGCCTTATATTTCTCAATAGAAACATAAATCTTACAATGATAAGTCAGATGTTAAGTTTACTATATTTCCTTTAGGATACTTTTTTTAAAAGTGTGAGAATTTGATATTCAGAGAAATAGCAAATTTCGAGAAAATGAGGTCTTTACTAACAAAACCCTACTGAAAAATATATGTGTGTTTTCTTTATTGATGACACTGTAGGAATTATTTTGCTTCATTAGTTCTATAAAATAGATAAATGTAAACTGTAAAAATATAAAACATTTGTTCTTTTGAATAGATGTTATAAGAAATGTGAAACAAAGCCCTTGCGAAAGGTTTTTTGCCTTTCAAATGAAGTAAACTCTGTAATTAGTTACTTGAGTGGCACAGTAAATATTACCCAGTGCCTAAAGATTACCATGAAAAGTCAGGATTATCTAGTTTTTTTTTTTTTTTTTTTACTTTTTTAACGTTTATTTATTTTTGAGACTGAGAGAGACAAAGCATGAATGGGGGAGGGGCAGAGAGAGAGAGGGAGACACAGAATCCAAAACAGGTTCCAGGCTCTGAGATGTCAGCACAGAGCTTTATGCAGGGCTCAAACTCACCGACCATAAGATCCTGACCTGAGCCGAAGTCAGCACTTAACTGACTGAGCCACCCACAGGCTCCTCAAGGATTCTCTAGTTTTAACATCACTGGATCCATACCAATTTAATTAATAACAACTCTACATATTAGTAATTATTTCCCCTTTAAATTTTGAGAGTGATAAACCTTTTTCAAAGTTAGGGTAATGTTTTATCTCTAATTTTGAAATAAATAAAACTGAATACTTCAGCATCTAGTTAAGTTACAGAAGTTGTGTGTGCGTGTGTACTTATGTCAAAATTATTTTTATAATAATTTATAAAAATTATTTAAAATAATAGCTAAATAGCCTTTAGTCAATTCAACAGACAAAAATTAGTTGGTCAGAAAAGCATACTAACATTTTATGAAAAATGATTAGCAACTAAATGGAATGTGTTGTAACTGAGAAAGTAGATAATTGCTAGGAGTATAACAGAGTAAAAATAATCAACATAATTGACATAGTTAAATTATTGTCAGATCCATATCCAGAATGTATTATGATATTCTATCAAGAGAGAACTAAATAGACTAATTTACTTTCATTCATATAATGTTTGTATCTTGATGCAGCTTTACTTTAAGTAGAAGAAATGGTTAGAGAATAGAGACTGAATATGGAGTCTCTCCCTCTAGAAAAGCTTACATTAAATATTTTGCTATTTCCCAAGACACTAGTTTCTCAGGCAAGGCAGACTAAAGTACGTATACTTCGGGTTTTATTAAATAGTGTCTGTTACACAGCCTGTCATGTATCCTCTAGACACACAACCTGAATTCTCTATGAAGTCAAGAGCATCATCAAATTCAGTGACCTCATTGGGTTTAAAGAGAATAATGACAAATGTTTCTGGGGAGGAACTGATTATTGCTCAAAACTTTTAGGTTTCTTTTCTCTGCATATATTATTAAAGTAAAACAATAACTTCTAGTGTGTAACTTCAGGAGTCACAAAAACATTTATTTAAAATCAAAGTTAACTAAAGGAGAAAATACAAAGAGAGTCAATACTAATTAATATAACATAATAGTATCACATTAATTATTATGAATCCTTGTTAATATAACACAATTTAAAAAACAGCTGGATCTGGCAGTTTAAGTACCTACTCCTGGGACACTTACTACATAAAATATTATTTTGGAGTTTAGATTTTATGAAGAAAAAGAATTTAGGCTACGCATATATTATACCATATTTAATAAACTTGGGAAATAAAGCTATATTGATAAAAAATAAGGTTATTCATTAAATTCCTATTATTGTTTTGAATAAAACACATAATTCATTAATTTATTCAACAACTATGTAATGAGAGCATTATACACAGCAGCCACTCTAGGTTCTAGGGAGCATAACATGGATATGGTCTCTGATGTAATAAATGCTGTAAGGTCTTGATGTCACATAAAATATACTATTTTGCAATTATTCACTTAAATACCTGTCTCCCACATTCAACTATGTGTTCCATGAGAGCGGGGGTCTTACTTAACTCATCTATTGCCAGTGCTGTCACATAATGCTGTTCAATAACCACTTACTGAATGAACAACACTTAATTACCCAAGAAGCAAAATGTGCCAAAAGAAAATTGATCATAAAGATGCAAGTAAGACATGAATGGCTACCAGTATTTATATAACAATTATTACCAGCATGTAAATTATGCATCAGCCAAAGTTACATAGACCTCTAAGAATACTTATGTGATCCTCTGGTACGATCGCAGAAGTTCCCATTTCTAGGTATCCTGCACTGAGGTCATTAAAGTGGAAAGCCTGGGAGCCTAGACATTCCCTTTAAGTGGCGTAATTATAGAAGGCTGTTTCCAATTCCACATTTTAAAGATAGGAAGAGATTTTAAAGTTATATAATCTAACTTTCCAACCATTCCACAAATGGTCTCAAATTTCCCTGACAAGTGAATAAGTTGTTTGGTTTATATGCTTCTGATGATGAAGACTTAGGATGAATGATTTAATTTTCCAACAGCTCAAAATATTAGGTTCTTCCGAAAGCCTTTAAGTATTTGAAAATAACTGGAATTTTCTCCTTTAAATAATTTTTTCCATCATCTTGAGAATCCTTGGCTCTAATATTGAGCTCTTTCTCATGCAGCCTGTTTTCAAGATCTCTTAGCATTTTGATTTCCTTTTTAAAGGTGTACTTTAATTTGCCAAGAAGCAGCTGGAAATGTGGTGGACCGAAGAGAAAAAGGATACATCAGGTAAAGGTTGGCCAGCAAAGCAAAGAGAAAAATTGGCATCATCACTGCTTTGGACACTTTGCTTTCTATCAATCTAATCTGTTCATTTCAATTCTTTTTTGAGCCATATGATGCTGTTGGCTCATAACGAGTTTGCCATCAAATAAAACCTAGTTCAACCACCCCCACTCCAACTGCTGGCTGCATTCTGTAAGGGCACATTTCAACTATCCTTTTAAAGAGTAATTTTTTTTCCCTCAATAGAATATCTTGTATTTATTTTTCTAAATATAGTAATAAAAGTAGTAGTAAATATTTATACAGTACTTACTTTACACAAGGCAACTTAACACCCTACATATACTAACTTTAAAATTTAAAATCCTTAGCTCTTGCCCTCAACTTTCTGTAATTCTATTAAAATACTCTCAACAATTTCTGTTGTCTGGTGAATTAAAACAAGTTAAGACGGAGCGCCAGGCTGGCTTAGTCAGTTGAGCAACTGACTCTTGGATTTCAGCTCAGGTCATGATCTCACTGTTTGTGAGTTTGAGCCCTGTGTCGGACTCTACACTGACAGCGTGGAGCCTGCTTGGGATTCTCTCTCTCTCTCTCTCTCTCTCTCTCTCTCACTCTCTCTCTCTGTCTCTCCGTTGCTCACTTGTGTGCATGCACTCTCTCTTCATCAAAATAAATAAACTTAAAAAAAAAGTTAAGATGATAGTTGGCATTTCCTAAGCACTATGTTTCAAGCACTGTCCTGAAGTGGGTTCTTCTGTTTGTTTGTCTGTTTTTTTGGGAGTTTTCCCCACCATCATCTGACTTAATTATCTCCTAGGTTTTATGATGTGGGTAGTGTTACAATACTCATTTTGCACACAGGGAGAATGAAACTTAGAAGATAAAGTAGCTTGATTCTGGTCTTACAGGTAGCAAGTCAGAGCCAGGATTCAAATCTAGATCTTTCTTACTCCAAAACAGAACTCATAACCACATGATGAGTTTATCAATAACCTAGAAGTTTACAGGGATAGACACATAATTATTTTAGTATTCAAAACTGGCTGACACAGTTGTCAGTATAGGGACATAGCATAAACGGAATTATGATTAGTTCTTAACATGATGGCTCTTAAGTTTCTTTCTTTCTTTTTTTCTTAAACCAATGGTGTAAGTCAGTACCTAAGTACGCACAGACAGTAAACAGGTACACTGTTAAGTTTGGAAATGAGGTGAGAAAAAGGACACTACTTGAAATGAAAGCAATAAATACCAGTAGGCAGAGTTGTGTGTTTTGTAGTTCTAAAGTTGATTATGCACATTAATCCAATTAATATTTACTAATTTTATATGGTCTGGGGTAAGAATCTTATTTCATTGTTTTCCATATGGATAACAACTTATTACAGAAAAACTTAACAAGTAAAATAGCCCGTTCTTTCCCTAATGATCTACAAGATCTTCTCTGACATAAATAAATTGAAGCCACAACCCCCAATTATATTTATAGATAGGGCCTTTAAAGAGGTAATTAAGGTTAAATGAAGTCACAAGATGGGGTCCTAATTTGGTTTGACTGGCATCCTTATAAGAAAAGAAAAAAAACCAAAAAACAAAAAACAAAACAAAAAAATAGCAGAAATCTCCTTGTCTCTCCACACATGCACAGGAGAGGTAAGAGGAGGACACAATGAGAAGGTGGCTGTCTGAAAGCCAGAAAGAGAAACTTCACCAAAACTAACCTCGACAGCATGTTAATCTTGGACTTCCAGGCTCCAAATTTGGGGAAATTAAATTTCTGTTGCTTAAACTATCCAGGCTGTGGTATTCTGTGATGGCAGCCTGAGCAGACTAACACAGATTTAATGGACCAACTCCTTTGAAAGACACAATCTGTAAAAACTTACACAAAGAGAAACAGATAATCTGAACAGGACTACATCTATTACGCAGACTTAATAAAAAAATTAATAACCTTAAAAACATGAAAAAAAAGAACGAGGCCCAAATGGTTGTATTGGGTCTATTAAACATTTTGTTAGAAGTCATACCAATTCTCTACAATCTCTTCCAGAAAACTGAAGTAGAGGAACACTTTCTAACCCATTCCATGAGGCTAGTACTCATGGAGTTAATAAGTAACCCAGATAAAGACTTTACAAGACAGAAAAACTACATATCAGTGTTACTCATGAACATACATGTAAAAATCCTCAACAAAAAATTAGCAAATCAAATCCAACAATGTGTAAGAAGAATTATTCACTATGACAAAGTGGGATTTACCCTACAGGCATGAGAAGCTGGTTCCACTGAAAATCACTTAATGTAATCCTTCACATTAAAAGGCTAAAGAAAAATCATATGATCATATCAATAGGTGCAGAAAAAGCAAAGAAAAGCAGTTCATAAAATCCAACACTCATTTATAATAAAAACTTCCAGCAAACTAGGAATAGAGGGAACTTCTTCAATTTGATAAACATCTAGAAAAAAGCTTACAGCTAACATCATACTTACTAATAAGGAACTAGATGCTTTTCTCCTAAAGACTGGGGAAAAGGCAATCATGTTTGCCTTCAGCACTCCTTGTCAACATTAGACTGACAGTCTCAGTTTTAAGACAAGAAAAGGAAATAAAAGACACACCGATTGGGAAGGAAAAATATAACTCTTTTTTTTCACGTGATATTATTCTCTGTATAAAATATCAAAGAATTAACAAAGTAATCCTGGACTAATGAGTGATTATAGCAAAATTGGAAGATACAAAGCTAGTATACAAAAGCCAATTGTTTTCCTATAGATCAGTTACAAACATTTGGAATTTGCAATTAAAAACACAATACTGTAAACAGTACCAAAAATAAAAGGAATATTTAGGACTAAATCTATTAAAATATATGACTATGGTCTGAATATTTATCTCCCCTATAATTCATATATTAAAATCCTAACCCCCAAAAATGATGGTAATAGAAGATGAGACCTTTGGGAGGTGCTTGAGGTCATGAGGGTGGTGCCTTCATAAATGGGATCAGTATCCCACAGAGATCTTAGCCCTTTTTGCCATGTGAAGATACATGTGAAGTCTGTGACTCACCCAACCATACTGACTCCTTGATCTCAGACTTCCAGTCTCCAGAACTGTGAGCTGTAATTTTCTGCTGCTTATAAGCCATTCAATCTATGGTATGTTGTTATAGGCTCTCACTTGGACTACAGTTTATGCCTAAGATCTATATGACTAAAAGTAAAAACAAACAAACAAACAAACAAAAACCTAACTGGGATTAAAGAAATCAAAGACCTAAATAAATGATGAGAGTTTCATGTTCATGAATATTAAGACTCGATGGTGTTAAGATATTAGTTCTTCCCAAATGATCTGTAGATTCAACACCATCACAATCAAAACCCTACCAATTTCTTTTGAAGGAACAGGCAAACTAATTCTAAACTTTGTATGGAAGAGTAAGAGACCCCAAAACACAAAACTGAAGAAGAATAAAGTCAGAAGACTGGCACTATCTGATATCAAGACTTAGTATAAAACTTCAGTAATCAAGACAGTGTGATATTGGTTTACAAATAAAAAGAAAGGACAGTGAAACAGAATAAAGAGCCTAGAAATTGACCCACACATATGTCACCTGATCTTTGGCAAAGAGCAAAGGCAATGAAGAAAAAAATGGTCTTTTCATCACACGGTGCTGGAACTGAACTTCCACATGCACATAAAGTGAATCTAGACACTGACTTTACACTTTTAATAAAACCTAACTCAAAATTGATCATAGACCTAATTGAAAATGCAAAATTATTAAACTTTTAGAAGATAACATAGAAGGAAAACTAAGTGATCCTGGGTTTGGAAATTATATTTATTTATTTATTTAGTTAGTTAGTTAGTTTTTATTTGTTTTTGAGAGACAGAGAGAGAGAGAGAGAGAGAGACAGAGTGTGAGTGGGGGAGGGGCAGAGAGAGAGGGAGACACAGAATCTGAAGCAGGTTCCAGGCTCTGAGCTGTCAGCACAGCCCGACGCAGGGCTCAAACTCACAGACCAGGAGATCGTGACCTGAACCACAGTCAGATGCTTAATCAACTGAGCCACCCAGGTGCCCCTGGAAATGATATTTCTGATACAACACCAAAAGCACAATAAAAGAAAAAATAATTGATAAATTGGACTTTATTAAAATTAAAACTTTTGCTCTGCAAAAGACACTGTAAAAAGAATGAGAAGAAAGTCACAGACTAGGAGAACATACTGGAAAACATATCTGATAAAAGACTTGTATCTAAAATATATAAAGAACTCTTTTTAAAAAAAGCTCTTAAAACAGCAACTCAATTAAAAGTTAGTCAAAACAGGGCGTCTAGGTGGCTCAGTCGGTTGGGCTTCTGACTTCGCTTCAGGTCATGACCTCATGGTCTGTGAATTCGTGCTCCGTGTTGGGCTCTGTGCTGACAGCTCGGAGCCTGCTTCAGATTCTCTGTGTCCCCCTCTCTTTGCCCCTCCCCCACTGATGCTCTGTCTCTCTCAAAAATAAATAAATATTAAAAAGATTAAAAAAAAACCAAAAACATTAGTCGAAAGATCCAAACAGACATCTCACCAAAGAAGATGTACAGATGGCAAATAGCATATGAAAATATAATCAGTATAATGTATCATTAGGGAATTGCAAATTAAAACAGCAATCAGATCCCACGATACATCTATTAGAATGGTTACAATCCAAAATACTGACAACAGTAAATGCTGGTGAGGTTGGAGAGCAACAGGAACTTTAAATTATTACCGGGAGTAATGCCAAGGATAAGGACAGTTCAGCAGTTTCTTACAAAACTAACTATGGTCTTACCATATCATTAGCGATTTATACTCCTGGGTACTTATCCAAATGAATTGAAAATCTTTGCCCACATAGAAACATGCCCATGAATTTTTATGCCATCCTTATTCATAACTGCTCCAAACTGTATGCAACCAATAAGGCTCCAATAGGTGAATGGGTAAACACACAGTGGCCCATCCATACACAGAATATTACTCAGTAAGGAAAGAAATGAGCCATCAAGGCATGAAACAAGATGGAGGAACCTTAAATGCACATCGCTAAGTGCAAGAAGGCAGTCTGAAATGGCTATATACGTATGGTATGGTTCCAACTCTATGACACTCCAGAAAAGCAAAATTACAAAGAAATTAGAACAATCAGTAGTTTCTAGGGGTTATGGAGGAGAAGAGGGATGATGAAGTATAACACAATATTTTTAGAATACAATATAATAGAATAAAACTATTCTGATGATACTGTAATGCTGCTTGACATCATGCATTTGTCAAACCCATAAAACTACAGCACAAAGAGTGCACCCTACCGTAAGTGTGCACCTTAGTTAGAATTAACATACCAACACTGGCACAGCTATTGTATCAAACAGATCCCACTAATGCAAGATCTTAATAGAAGGAGAAACTATGAGTGTTTACACGAGGTGGTGGTGGGCAATGTAGTATATGGGAACTACTTGTATTATCTGCTCAACGTTTTTGTAAACCTAAAATTTATCTAAACATGAAATGTATTATTTTTTAAGTTAACCATATTCTTTAGGTATTTCTGAAAATTGTCTAGGGTTTATTCAGTGCTTTCTATATAGGAAGTGAAATAAACTGTAACTAACAATAGTTTTATTTCTTTACAAATTCTTGTATGTTTTATTTCCTTACAACTTTAAGTAGCTGTGCAATGTTGTTAGATGCAGAGGTAGCAGGTATTTCTGTTCTTGTTGTCCCTTAAGGAACTCTTCTAACACTTCACATTTACTACATGGGCTTGACTTAAGACTGCTTCCTCCTTGATTCCTCTTATCTGCAGAAGTAACTGGAATAGGTTGCACAAAATTCTAGGAGCATGCTATCTGGGAGGATTAGCGAAAGAATATAAAATAACACTGAAAAGTGTTCTCAAAATAACTAAAATAAGTTCAAATGGCACAAACCAGATGTATTGGTAGAAAATCTATATACTGAGGCTTAAATTTTATCTTTAAGTGTACGAGAAGGGTTATTTATACAAAGAATGAGAATTATAAATGTCTTTCTTTTATTCATGTAACTCCTGGCATCCTACCCTCCCCTTGAAGTGTCCTGCCCTTCCTTGCCCTTTAGTCTAACAAGTTCTTTCTCTTCCTGTGGTGGTTAGCTGAAAGGCCATTTCTTTAGGAAGACCTTTTCTGGTTTTCTAGAATGGGTTAGACGGCCCTGTTTTTATAAGTTTCTCTTCCTTCCCTTTCATAACAGGCATCACATTTATATGATTGATGAATTTATCCACAGGACTGCAAATTCCAAAAGAACGAATGGAGACCCGTGTTCTACTTATTTCTATAACCACAGGGCCTAGAATTGTTTTTGTTCAAACACAGACCCAATAGACAGTTGTTCAATGAATTAATGAATAACTAGAAACATCTCTGTTAGCAGCAATGGTCACTCCAGGATGGAAGACACTGGCATCCCTTCGGCGTCCTTCAGTAGAGACAAAACAAGAAACGATGATCCAACTGCACTGTTCCCAAAAAGATAGAAAGTAAAATGTTTGGACTGATACTAAAAGTTAATTAATAGAGTCAAAGACATTTTGCTTCAAAGACAATTATTTGTAAACTTTATTATTTGATTACTTTTTAGATTATGAATCCTTATTAAAGAATGTCAATGTGTAAAATATTCATCTCAGAGTTGCTCAGGATTTGGTACTTTCAAGAAGCTTGAAGACATAGTTTACAAAAAAGATCTAGAATTTAAGAAATGTTTACAAGGACTCCAAATGGCCAATTTATTCTCTTCTTGATTGCAGGTCTCAGTTCCCTATGTCAACATCATATTCCTATATGTTACCATGTGGTCAATGTGCATAAGATGGCCAACAAAATGTCAAAATAAATGGTTGTGAAAAAATGGAAAAAAACAGTAATTCCTCATTAGTTCTCATACCTGTAAGTGATGTGTTTGTGCTGCCACTTCTGTCCTGTTAATGCATATCGCTTTCGACGAATATTAAATTTGGAGCTACCTCTTGTCTGGTCAGGTACGCCACATCGAGGCTTCTTCATCCAGCTGCAAAAAGCAGGGTTTTCCGGTTAGTTACCAACCACTCTCATCATTCATTTCAAAAGGAAATCAGTTGGGAAGTTAACCAATGACAGTGATGATGAAAATGGGAAAACCTAAAGAAGAAAATTGTCAATTTTCATGCAGTTTGAACCCAAGTAGAAAGCATTATTTTTTCCCCTGAATGATCAAGAATCGTTGGTTTTGAACTCAGCTCTCTTAGATATTTTTTGTCTCTCTAATTTACTTTGAGCTTACTATAGACTGAAGTCCTCTTAAGCTTCTAACTAGAATCTGTTTTTAACAAGATCTGTGATCTTGGGCAAGTCATTAATCCCTAGTCTCATTCATAGAATGAGACTTTAAAAAACAAATTTTCACTAAGGTGTCTTCCAACTTGAACATTCAACAATTTTTAAAATCTATTAAATAACCCTAAATTTCAGGATTCAAGAAGGTATATGCTATTCTCTCTTCCAGCTTACATAGAAGTAAACTGTTTAAATAACATTTGCCTTTCTCGAATTTTTCTTTTTACTTTGCTCATTATCCCAATTTCTAAGCAACATCCATTTGCTTTAAATTAGTAATAACTAAATTCAATGATTATTTTTTTTTCTGGATATGAGGTTTAATATCACACAAATAAGGTTTAACATAATTATCTTAGGAAAATGACATGCTTTTTGATTTACTAATTTTTTAACACTTATACAAGATACAGTTGTGTAACTTTTCTAAGAGTCTCTTTTTACCATTGTCCTGTTTTCTATGTAGTCTTGCTTCTTATCTAAAAAGAAAGATTATCATGATTTTGAGAAGTGTTTCTTTAGTGACTCAAAAAATGGCTTTACCATTCATTAACACATTTAATTTATCAATTGCAAAGCTAAAGCAGAGTTCATGGTGCTACATGCTTCAGCAAGTAGAAATGAGAAAAGAATCAATTTTCGTTGTATTTCACCAAATACTTTATAATTTCTATACTCTTTAAATGGAAAATAATTGACTGGAGAGATGACTATCAAAAGATGTCCATTTGGGGAAAATGAAAGAATAGTTTACATGTTACATGGATAAATCAGCTAATCAGTGCTTATAATAATGACTTCATGCAACAATGAAATCATGACTTCTGCTTTTTAAGAAAGATGACAATTTTCCAGTAAGCACTGAAAAAAGTTTCCCTCTCTCTCTCTCTCTCTCTTTTTTTCCTAGTAATAATGTAGACATTGCAATTATCAGACTTCACAAATTCCATCCTAGTCTAAAATGCATTGTGGAGTTACTTCAGAAATCTCTCTTTCCCTTTATTAAAGTCTCCAAACTCCTAAGAGGTGATATGGCCCTTATGGATCAAACTCTGTAGAGTGGAGAATGGAGATCTTCTACTTTTAAATAATATTCCCAGAGCATTCCTAAACCAGTTTTTTTGAGACATATTTCACTAGCCTGTAAAACACTCAAGGGCAGGGCATCTGTATAATCCTGGTGCCTGGTACAAACCCCGGAATATAAAAGATATTCAATGAATAAATGGATAGGGAAACTTTGTAATTTTTAATGAAAAATTATTAATTTTTATTACATATTATAGGGCATAGATATAGATTTAACATGGAAATATTAAGCATTAATGGTGGGTTTAATATGATAAGTGGCTTTTATATATGGATATTTCATTAATTATACTCTCAGCAAAAATTATAATATTCCTAAGGCAGGTATTTATGCTTACTTATCTCACTGAAAGTACTAACAGAATAAACAATATATAATTATTAAATATGAGTAAATTTACCAAATGCGGGAAGTGGTTACATTTACATTTTGCTAAGAAAAATATTTAAGTTCTCACTCTGGGAAGAGAAATAATTTTGAAATGGATAAGGGGATAAAATTTCACAAAATGGTGTTACCTATTATCAGGATAAAATGTATTGTCAATGAGGATATATTGTTTAAAATTACTTTAGTAATCAATAAAATTAAAAGATGAAGTTAACAATTGAAAAGAAAATTAAATTTACTGATATAAATTTCCATTTTAAGTTATTCATATGTTGGATCTAGTAAAATTTTTCTCAGTGAAGCATTGCATCTTCCAAAGGATAGGGTTTTTATGGATGAGTATTAAATTTTTGTGCTGAAAGATATCTCTGCTGAATTCTTTATATGTTTCTTAGGCTTTTGCCCATTAAATATATATTTTTTCTTATGTTCCAACTACTAGTTACATTTATTTACTCATTCCATCCTTATTCATTCATCTTATAATATTTTTCAGCTTTCACAACATGTTATGAGATATAAAGAAAAAGTGTGGCTGAAAAGATAAACAAGGCAAAAGGCCCTTGTTGAGTTTACAGTCTATAGGAAGGACAACCATGATTAAAAAAAAAAAATACTATATAACGGGTTAAGAGCTGTCACATCTCTTCCAAGATACCCTGTCATTATTTCTAATTTTACATGTAATAAAAAATTATAATTTTCTTACCCCAGATCTGTACCAATTCCTCTGATGCCTTATTTCAGCCAAAAGTCTTAACCTCCTTCTAATGCCCAAGCTAATACCTAGGTAATATCCACCACTGCTCTTTCCTCAGTCTCCTCTAATCAATCAGGAGGCTGTCTCTCTTGTTTCCAAATTTCTTTCTCTCTTGCTGTCTAAAAGCTTTCCTTCTTGCTCCTAAAGATAAATCTTTCCAGAGCACAGATGTTTTCTCTACATGCTCTGGGCATGAAACACTTATATAGAAAGAATCTGATTCAGGCCTACTTAGGGAGGATACCCTGTCTCCCTACTTCCCAAGATCCATTCAGGTTACTAAAGAAGTAAACTTCTTTCTACCTTTCTATGTAGTGACGTCTGTCTGGAATAACTTTTTCTCTCTTTTCACACTGAGAATCCTAAACATCCTTCATTATGCAACTCATATAGGTACAGTTTACAATCGCAACACAGCATGGATTATACTCCGTATTCTGATTTGTGTCTCTATTGTCCGCCGTCCTGAGTCAGGGCAGAGAGCCAGGTATGGGGCCAATACCCAGTAAAGTCTCCAATAAGGAACATGAAGCAAATAGATTGAGTCTGCGTATCTTTTTTGCACATGGTGATCTCCCTACTATCCATGTTGCTTGAAGACTTTGTAACTCTTTCCAGGTCTGTGCCTTGAGCAAATGCTTACTGCATGGACATTGTGTACATACTTTTATATAAAACCAAATCATAAAGTAGATAACTTAAGTGTAAGAAATAAACATAAGAACAGGAATGATCTAATACCAATCAGTAATTTAATGTAAAGAAGTCCTAATAAAGGTTGGTCAGGTTGAGAACACTCTATGTTAACTTCATCAATATTTGTATCCAAATATTCTAGCAAAGAGATATTGGCAGGTATTATATATTAAAATTTGTAAAATCCCCCAAATATGATTGAAGCACATCAAGCCACTGAATAAGACACACAGTATCTCAGCTAAATTGGTCTTCAGGTTTCTTATGTGACTCCAAACATTTAAATTATTCTTTAATCTCATAAGCAGTCAGGTTCTTTCTACTACAATTTTTAAAGTTCTTTGTGGATAAAAATAATGATTAACATTTAACAGTACTCACCAAGAAATTAAATGTCTAATACTAATGGTAAAATTGGCATGTTAATATTGTTATTCAGGTCGAGACTGGCACTGGGATTTATTTCTATATATCATGTACCAAGTGTTAGTTGCATTCATATATGAATTTGATAAACCCCATAATAACATGAGAATGCAAAACTCTAAACGTACAAGTAGAACAGATTGGATTAATAGTTTCACGTAAGGTAACGGCTATATCACAAGAAAGAAACATGGGTTGAAGAGAGCCTATGTGTATGCAAACACACGTGCACACTATTTTCAAACAGTGCTTTTTTTGGTGAAAGTGCCATTGCTAAAACATACTTATTTTTTCTGTGTGTCAACACACAGCTCATACACATGTGCTTCATTACTGACTCATTTGCTAAAAATTTTAAGTTGGTATTCCAAAGCAAAGACATGAGAATGGGTACTGGGGGAGAGAGGGAGCCACAAGAAAGTTATTTGACACTTACAAGGTGTAAATAATAGTACCTCCTCAGTTTTCATAAATATAATATCGATTTTCAGTATTGATTTAATTGTTTAGAACCGAAAGCATTTTTCAATTAGTTGCATAGATCATTAATGGCTTTATTTAAATTAGCTTAACTTAAAAAGGAAAAATATCTAAAATCAGTGCTCTTGAAAGGAGTTATAGGGGCGCCTGGGTGGCTCAGTGGGTTGAGCACCTGACTCTTGATTTCAGCTCAGGTCATGATCCCAGGGTCGTGGGAATGAGCCCTGTGTCGGGCTCTGCAGCTGGGCATGGGGCCTGCTTAAGACTGTCTTCTCTCTCTTTCCCTCTGCCCCTCTCCCCTGCTTGCTGTCTCTCTCTCTCTGAAAGAAAGAAAAAAAGAAGGAAAGAAAGAAGGAAAGAAAGAAAGAAAAAAGAGAAAAAAAGAGAAAAGAAAAGAAAAAAGAAAAGAAAAGAAAAGAAAAGAAAAGAAAAGAAGGAGCTATATTGTAAAAGTGAGGAGCAGAGATCCTAGAGCTAGACTGCTACGGTTCCTACCTTACCTCCACCAACTCACCTGCCCCGTGACATTGGTCAGACTACTGTCTCTATTTCTCCACTTCCTCATCTACAAACTGGAAGTGATAATATTATTGAGTAAATGTGAGGATTAAATTAGTTAAATCATGTAAAACACTTAGAACAGTGCCTGGCAAACAGTAACTGCTATGATTATTAACTTATAATAATTATTATTTTACAAATATCAGGAAGTGGCTGTACTCGTAGAAGCAAAAGCAGTAGCAGTCAACTGATATCAACATGTTTCAGTTCGCCTTAACCTATGTGTTAACATACTTTGTTATTCAAAACAGGGATATCCTGGGGTTTCGATAATACAGATACCAACAGATACTTTATTTTATGAAAATAAAGTAGCCACAAACTTCTAAACAAATTTGTATGTAGTAATAAGAGTCACTATATACGAGACAGTGTTCACTGCTTCACTGGTTTCAGTAATTTTTTTTCAATGAGTTGGGTATTCAAGTCACCCACATGACTTGAATATATAGGGCCACCCACATGACTCTGAATGATGCCTTCAAGTTTAATCCACACAACTGGTGGCCCTGTAGTGGGGCTGCAGGAAGATGGCACTTCAATAAAATACATGCAATTGGAATGGTGTCCCTTGGAGTAGGGATTTGTACCACACAGTGACTGTGCACACATATTTACTTTTACCATGAGAAGAGCAGCCACTCACAAAATTATATTTTGTGACTTACGAATTAGTAAGGTAAGAACAAGGTTCATCCGCATCATATAGTTAACAGTTTTCGGTTCCGGGCTTTTCCATGTCGAATGAAAGGTAAGAGTAGCATTTACTATTTATAGTTGTCCTCAAAAGATCATTTTACATATTTTTAAATACGCTTATTTTTATTAGTTTATTTATTTAAAAAAAGTGTTTTTAATGCTTATTTATTTTTGAGAGAGAGCGACAGAGAGTGAACAGGGGAGGGGCAGAGAGCAAGGGAGACACACACTCCAAAACAGGTTCCAGGCTCTGAGCTGTCAGCACAGAGCCCGACGCAGGGCTTGAACTCAGAACTGAGATCATGACCTGAGCCGAAGTCAGGCACTTAATCAGACTGAGACACCCAGGCGCCCCTTATTTTCATTACTTTAAAAATCCTTAGATATTGTTTGTCCTCAGACAATCAAGTCCAGGAATTGTGAAGATTTTTTTAAAAGTAAATTAATTTAGGGTTCAAAATGTAGGTATGCTGATTTAGCTATCAACTATCCTTAGGGAGTTACCAAAAAAGGGATTGGTCCATCTTATAATGTTATACTGATTGAGTACCATTGTTATATTCAGAAATAAAAAAAAAAAGAAATTTAATTACTGATGAACCTATCTTGTATATGTAGATTGAAAGGGAGTCTTAACTTGATAATTTAGACAAATGAGTAAAAATCATGAAACATATTGAAAATTAAGCCCCAAAGCTTATGGTTCTTGATATATCTAAATAAATATTTCAATTCTCAAATTAGGAGAATTCAAATACCACTGTAGTTTCATAAAAATTATTTGAAAAAAGCTACATATTCAGTCTTAAATTCATTTTAATTAAGATCCCTTTCTTTGCATGATTTAAATAAATTAGAATTACTCAGATCATCTAATATTTATGTATTCATGTATATATGTATATATGTGTGTGTGTGTGTTCATATATGTGTATATATGTGTATGCATATATGTGGAGAGAAATAAAAAAGGTCACCTTAAAATCATACTTCATTAACCATACTTCAATGCATGATACTGTGCACACATAAGAGATGAATTAAAATTTAAAAATACCTACCATTAATATTGTAAAAACACATTAGATTCATTTTCATTATTGCCTTGCTAGCTTTTTCTTTCCTTGCTTAATATAATCTTTTTTTACGCATAACATAAATTGCTTCACTTATTAAGGAATTTAAGTGAGTTTGCTTACAAAAATTAGCTAAGCAACCCAAAATTTAAAAGAACCATTGCAACATACGATTATGAGCTCATTTTGGGGTGGGGGAATAAGTATTCATTACTATCTCTCCAACACCAATGAAAACTAACATAAAAGCAATATGCCATTTAGGGAATACTTAAATCTGTTGCTTAAAAATGGTTAATTCCTTCAACATAATATAGGGATTACCACAATTGTATCTTTACTTTTAATTAACCATGAATTCTAGATTGAATACACCAAATGATGTCTGACAAAGGAGGACATAATTATTTAATGTAAAACAATTGATCTTGACAAGAGCCTAAAATTAGATAAAAGTTTATAGCATCTGAAAATGAATCCTAAGACATTATTTTAATACTGAGGAGTAATTTTAGGTCTATAATTGTAGTCCATATTTTACGTAATAAGGTTTAGATAAAAATTCATACTTTATAATTTGACCATGTAAAATAACAGAGTACAATTTCAGCATGGATTGTTATTACACATTCATCTGAGATTACAGAAGCACAGACAATTGCTTAAGTAGCATGATTATAGGGTTTATACTTACAAAAATAGTACATTATTTGAGCTGAGTACCCTGAGCAACAACATGTCACGAGTGGAGATACATCAGTGGAAAAAAACCAGACAGGAGGCCAATGAAGCCACAGGGTTTCTAGTCTGAGTGACAATGGAAGTGCCATAAAGGACAAAAGAAGCATGGCAGTCTAGGAAGGGATGATGATGAGGGTTTAACGAGGCTTTGGTGGACTCACCTAGGAATAACACTCTATGTAAAGGAAAAGATGCAGTTCCGATTCGAAAAAAAGAAGAAAAAACTAAATTAGAACAAAGTTTGGTTAAAGAAAACAGACCAAAACACTGGTTGTGTTTAAGTTAAGGGTTACCTACAGAGTTGATCTTTTCTCTACAATGCTATAATTCACAAAAATGCTACTGTAACTCCTACACATTGACACAATCATTTCTCCTGGTCTGGAATTTAAGCCACTGTGTGGCAGAAAAAGACCACTGTCCTTCTCTCCACCCTTGCATTTTGCGTTGTCCTGCCAAAGATCAACTGAAAACTGTTCAGATCCTTTGAACACAAGGGGCCAAAATAAATCCTGCACACATTCTTCTTCTATCATCTCCTGACAAAGACTTTTTTCCCAGCTATCTCAGGTTTGATTTAGGAAATCAAACCTATCTATCTTGAGTCCTTCCAATGACCAGCAGGAGCTCTCAAAACTCACAGGAAACACAGATGCCACTTTCCGCGGAACTCTGTTTTCTGAATTTTGTTTTATTTTATTAAAAAAAATTTTTTTAACGTTTATTATTTTTGAGAGACAGAGTGAGACAGAATGTGAGCGGGGAGGGGCAGAGAGAGAGAGAGGAAGACAGAGAATCCGAAGCAGGCTCCAGGCTCTGGGCTGTCAGCACAGAGCCCGATGCGGGGCTCACACCCACGAACCACGAGATCATGACCTGAACAGAAATCAAGAGTCAGATGCTTAACTGACAGAACCACCCAGGTGCTCCTACTTTCTGAATTTTAATATCTAGTAGTAAGCAGAATCAAAGGAGTTTGTTTCCCAAGTTCTCAATTTATTGTTATTTTTTTAAAGTTTATTTATTTTGCGAGAGAATGCATACACACGCTAGCAGGGGAGGGGCAGAGAGAATCCCAAGCAGGCCTCAGGCCCAGCATGGACCCAAGAGGTGATCCATCTCACAACAGTGAGATCATGACCTGAGTGAAACCAAGAGTCTGAGGCTTAAATGACTGAGCCACCCAGGTGCCCCATCAATTTATTGTGTTTTTAAAAACTGTGTCATCCATTCCAGGAAAGTGGATCAGAAGACAACAGCCCTGCGTGAGGGAGCAAAAAAGCTGTCCAGGGCACTTTGTAAAATGTTGGGATTAAAAGTATAATTTAAATGGAATTCTCTACTATACACAGCAATAAAATGCAGGATTTGCTGGTTTTGCTTATTAATAGGCTATATTTAAAATTAATTTACAACTTTAATTAAAATTAATTTAAATCTGTATTTATTTAGGACACTATTAAGGGAGAATTGCAATGAACAGAGGGCAGCAGGTTCAAAATATCCAAGTCTATTCCCAATATTGATAACAAGATTCTCATTCTTACAGAATGCACTACATTAATTCTTGGTTCTATTTTCCCAGATGTATACCAAAGTTAATATTTATGTATCTCTTAAAATGCTAGCAGAGGTAATACATTTATTTTTCCAAACTGCTTTGACATTTAATCTTCAAGCCTTTTATTATGTGCTTTCCCGGTCTTGATGAAATAGAAATAGTATGACTAATATAATGATGTAAGTATTAGAAGGCCAAAATAATTTTTAAATCATATATTTAATTAGTTTAATATGTGAAAATTATACATACCCGAGCACAGATATTTCAGGTATTTAAGGTTTAAAAAGAAAAATAAATGTGTCATTTCTTAAGGTCCACAGCATGGAATAGTAGAAAGCCTTCCAACCAAACATTAAAAGGTCTGGATTCTGTAACTACTCTGGATTTCACCTAGCCTTTGACTTTCTGTTTCCTTATTTGAAAAAGTAGACAGAGGAAAAAAAAAAATGTATCCTTGTCTTCCCTACTGTGGAGGGCTGATGTATGATGATCATATTAAATGATGAAGTAGATTTACTTTGTGAGTATCAAGGACTCAATAAACACAAATGATTCTTCCCTGCACTGAAAGAATTAATCACTTCCTCCTTTGCTGTCCAAAAAACAATAATGCTGTTTCATAATGTTACAGAACTCACAGTGTACTTGTGGTAAGATTATTTGTGGTTATGTCTAGCTACACAGTTAACTTGAAGTTCCTCTGAACAAGAGAGTCTGTCTTCTGAATCTCTATATGCCTCTTTCACCTTTGAAATGCCCACTAATGAGTTATTGGTTGGATAAATAAATTAACAAATGACTGATGACTCAGTCAATAAAATAACAAATCCCATTAAGGAGTTAAAAACAAGCCATTTGCTAGTAAAAAACTGAAGGAAAAGACTTGCAGTAAACCTCTCCTTGATTGAACTCATGTAGAGAGAATTGCCACTGATAGGAAGCTAATAAACTGTTAACTGGTTCTCTGACACCCTTACCCCTATTCCTCCAAAAAAAAAGCCCTTATTTGTATTGTTTCCCACTTTCCTTAGTGTCAATATTTCTACTTTGGTCAATTTCAAGCTACTGAGATGATGTTACTTAACAGGGGAGAGATGTGTACAATAAGTCCTCATCAACACCACAAGCCGGTTCCAACACAACAGTGCCTGTAGCTCTTGTAATGACTTCAACTGTACATTGACTTTGACTCTCATTGTTTCTTTCCTTTCTTCCCCCCTATTTTGAAACTGTGTTGCAAAAGTCAGGGGAGTAAATTGGGCTTTGACAAACCTGACATCATAGGGGAGTAGAGTTAACACAGTTCAAATTCCAAGGAAAAGAGACATGAGACAAATTGCTACACTCGTGGTTGGTGGAATTCACTTAAACTTTATCCGACTACTTAGTTGGGCTCAAGGACCAAAAAAAGTGAGAGTGTGGATGCCATTACTTACTCAATTGTGTTTCTGTCCACTTTTCCTGTCATGTTAATGCCATAGAACTGCTGCATGGCAGCTAAGGCGGCCTGCATGGTCTCCGCAGAGCGCAGCACCGACATTCTGGGGTCAGTTGGTGGAAGGTAGCCGTACTTTTGTAACCAAACCTGCAACAACAAGTACAGTTCCTTTTAGATCAACTTCACAATGTAACAATATTTTATGGTAATTAAGTTATGTCCCTAGTGGATCCTTAAGCTTTATTTCCTCTACAAGGGCATATATTATTTTAGTGTTTCATCACTTTCTAACACATATTCTGTAGTTTGTTTTAATATACTTTCAGTGACTGTAATGGGTCTTTGTAACACATCTACAAAAAAATAATCATCTGTTTAAAGCTTATTGCTTATAAGGAACTATACTACACACTGGATAAAAAATAAGATCACCTCTGCCCTCTAGGAATTCAACTTCCCAAAATAAAGGATGATATTTTTTCAACAACATGACCCCAGTGAACATCTCTGCTGGGAGGGGAAGTTAATGTGCATATGTCACATCTAAAATGTCACTTTTCTGAACAACTGACCAAGAACCACAGCCATCATGAGTAGCATCATCAATATAGACCATATTATTCTGTCAAGACATTTGGATATAAATTCATGCAATTGATCTATTCAATGTAGTCAGATGTCTTCAAGGGTAGGTAAATGTTTCTCATGTAAAGAATATTCTTTCCTTTATTTAAGATGACTCACTTCAATCCAAATAATGTAAGTGACAAAAGGTCTCACATACAGATGAAGTCAGACCATCTGGTTTGGCCCTCTCTTTAAGGATCTCATGATTTTTATTCTCCTCTTCCCCAAAGAAGAGAGATTTGTGTGGCTACTGAGGGAAACATGTCAGAGTTGAGCTCATATCCCAATCGTGATTATAGTAACAAACAAGTCATTCATTTAAGGTTATATTTTAAAAATAACATAAAACTTGAGGGATTTGGGGAAAAGTAATCTTCGCCAGAGAGAAGATGCTTTCTAGTTCTACAATTCTATGCATTCATTTTAAATGCACAATCGTATGTTCAGCTCATATCCTATCCTTCTGTCCCTTACCTAAATCTTCCATGGGGCACTAAGATTTCTTGAAGTGCAGTGAACTGCCCGTCAGATTGAGAAAGGCCAAGTAATTCTGGCTGTGGCACAGAATAGAAGCTGTGCCATTTAATGGAAGGTATTCACCAGTATGCATTTCCCTCCCTACCTGGGTCTATTCATCATGCAAATGATGATCCTATAAAGCTACAGCTTTTCTCCAATACCTGATATACCTCCTTTATGACCTGACAACTAAACACAGGAGAGCTATTTTCTCAGTGAAAATAAACAGTAATTATATAAGTTAAATTTCACCAAAAGAAACTGATATTAAATATACCAAAGTCTCAGCATGTGAAACACAAGGTGGAATGTTTTACAGTATTTCCAAGAAAAAGATCCCTCCAAAAGTTCAGTACTATAATCACAACCCTTTCAAAATAAAATAAAACATTTATTCTAAACCTATTTAAGAGATTAACAATGCATCACTGTCAGGAAGGTTTATTGTTGAAACTCCATCTAGTAAACTCATCTACCACATAGTGAAAACATGCCAAGACACTCCTCTCATCTAATCTGTAATGAATAGGCTTCCAGGGAAGACACATATATTCAGTTACCTAGTCAACAGTGTTGCAGTCTGAAATAGATTCCATTTTTTTTTTCTGAATGAAGGAGACAAGATTTCACTGGCATTGTATCATTTACTAGAAAACTCAATACCTATTGTCACGCAATTTCCCCCAAATTAGAAGATTTCATCTTGATTGTTAACAGTATACATGCACTAATATTCTGAAACTGAACTGCTTTTTTCCATAATACTTTGTTTGCATTTATTTCTTACTTGCTAGAAAGCTGACTTGTTGCTAGGTTACTCATGGGTGCTAAGCTACTGACAACCACGTTTATGGTGATAGCAAAAAGAAAACTGTTAATAATAAACCCTATGATTTATATAGAAAAACTATAAAAATATATAAATTTGCAATGGATAATGAGAAAAATATATTACAAAAATACATATTGATTTATGCCTTACCCTCTCAAACAAATGAGTTAGAAGAATAAAAAGAAATTGTGATTTTTCTTCAAATTCTTTTATATTATGTCATTTATCACAAAAGTCAGTTTTTCTAAATGACTGAGAAGTGAATAATTCTTTTTAATTGTAAGATATCAGAAAATCTATGGGACCCACCATTTTATAGTCAAAGTTTATTTATTTTTTTTTGTTTGATAACTCAATGTCATTGAGCTTACCATCATTAATAGCAATATACATGTATCATTGTCATTTGTTAATCAAGAAATCTTCTCTGACATCATCAAGAATTGACCAGGGGGTGCCTGGGTGGCTCAGAGGGTTAAGCGTTTGACTTTGGCTCAGGTCATGATTTCATTGTTCATGGGTTCGAGCCCTGAGTTGGCCTCTGTGCTGACAGCTCAGAGCCTGGAGCCTGCTTCAGACTCTGTATCTCCCTCTCTCTCTGCCCCTCCCCCACTCATGCCATGTCTCTCTCTGTCTGTCTCTCTCTCTCTCTCTCTCTCTCTCTCTCAAAAATAATAGAAACATTAAAAAATTTTTTTTAATTGACCAGGAATAATTCTCAATGGAAACTTACAATCCATCCTTCCACAAAACAGTGGAAAATCAAGCATATTGGTGTCATGTTAGAGTATGAAACCAGCAAGCCTTCAATAGCATTTCTTATTAAAACTGCTGTGGACAATTTTACTCTAGGTGGATATAAAAAGCAAGTAATTATACCTACAATGACTTACAGTATTAATTTGATTCACAGTGTTTCTTTATGTTCATAATACTCAATATGGAAACTGCAGGTGAAAACAAATACTTGCTTAAATAATCTTTTAATCACGCAGAGTACAGTCTCTTGAGTTAGGTTTGGTCTTATACTATTTCCTTTAAGCTGTCCACAGAATTCTGAGGATCTGATCATGTTTGGTATGATAGAGAAAAAAATCTGTAAGTAAGATGCTAATGCTCCTTGGAGGAGACGAAGTTGGGCAACATGGTGATATAAAACTGACCAAATACAAGGTGGACCGTGCAGTCAGCATCAGTGGTAGAAACCATGATGGCCAAAATCTATAGTGCTTTGTAAACACTGACTCTTAAATTACCAGTGAATGAAGATCAGGTACAAACAGTGAGGATCAGATTCAAACACTGGTCCATAATCATCATAGAATACAGGATCCTCTGGTATAAGTAACCTTATCCTATTTCTATAGAACAAAACCCTTTTGTTCATATAAACAGAGCAAGGTGGTAGCCTTAGCACCACATCATTCTAGATGTGGTGCTCATTCTAGAGTAATAAGCAGGAAATTTTAACAATTGAAGTTTGACATAAGTGACACACAGGAAAACCTTTCTCTTTTTTTTCCTATTAAACTACAAACTTACAATATTTTATTTGATAGAAAGTTAAATATACAAAGTAATATCTGAAGTTACACACTATCCCTTAAAAACTATACACACAGACTCCATCCTCATGGACTATGTCCTGGTTTTAGATGTTGTTTTAAAATATTTCTCCCGGATGATAGGAAATACATTTGCCTCCTGAGATTGCTTATCTCTTGATATTTTTTTCAATGCTCTCAAATGCACATAATGGAGAGTTAAGGAATAATTTCCTAATGTATGCATTTGGGGGAAATGATGCTGAATTTGAGGTTTGATGTGAGGATTGATAATACATAAAGCCAGCAGCATATCTCTTGCTCAGTCCATCATATTATTATTTTATGCTTACTAATTGCTCTGAGTTCTTGAAATTGCTCCTGCTCAGGTTAAGATTCATCCTTGGAATGAGGCAAGACAGAAATGCAGGTGAGATGTAAGTAGTCAGAGTTGTGAGGAAAGACAATTTGTTTTTAGTTTGTTTTCTTTTGCTTAGTGGATTGACACGTGCATTTGAGAGCACTGGAAAACCATCAAGAAACAAGTTTCTTTGGAGGCAAAATTTGACTTCTTTTACTGTCTGAGAGTTAGCCTGTGTCATTATCACCAGAACAAGCAACCACAGAACCTCAAATGCAGCAAAAAGTCTAACCTTGAATTACCTTCCCTCTGTTACTAACATATTCAAATTATCTTGCTATCTTGGAGACACAACCAATTTCCTGCACTTAGTAATTATTCAAGTGAAGGAGCAACCAGAAGAGTGCTGTTCTCTGTAGAGCAAGAGACTTATCAAGCAATAAAAGGTAAACATTTAAATATGAAATTCTGGGCCAAAAGATATTGTCTTTACCAGACTGTTGTATAAATAGGAGTAGCAGGCCCATAAAGTTTATTAAATCCATTAAGAAAGAATATCTTTGTCACTAATATTCCATGTAACCATACTGGGAATACCTGTATTAATCAACTCCACTGTCAGTACCCACATATCAGTGTGGTATCATTAAAGATGATAACCAACAACAAAAAGGAGACCTTAGCAGTTCTCATGACTAATGGCAAATAGAAACAGAGGATGTTTGTTTGTTTATTTATTTATTTATTTATTTATATTTTTTTAATATATTACTTTTAAATTTGTTTTAAGTTTATTTATTTTGAGAGACAGAAAGAGCAGAGGAGGGGCACAGGAAAAGGGGGAGAGAGAGAATCCTAGGTAGGCCCCTCGCTTCCAGCATGGAGCCCAGTGAGGGACCTGAACTCATGAACCATGAGTTCATGACCTGAGCTAAAACCAAGAGTCAGACGCTTAACCAACTGAGTCACGCAGGCACGCCTAAACAGAGGGTTTTTAGAGTATATATTTTTATTTCAGACCAGTACTAAAATCATGAGAAGTAAATTTTCATCCAGTTGTTAAAGTTAATAAAGTTATCGATGCCTTAATATACAATTAAGATGCTCCTATTCATTTACTCAGGTGAATCACAAATGCAAGAACCTTATTAAAATTCCATCACTGGCAGGACCCGACATATAGAGAGAACGTCTTGAAATGATGCTTAGATATCCTTCCAAAATTTTTTAAAATGATTAACGTAATGAATTTATTAGGGCAGGAAGGGATCTATCTTAGAAATTACAGAAATTATTGGAGGTGAAGAAATAGGAGGTAGGGTTTAAATTTTATTTAATTTGAAAAATCACTTTGCTAGACCACAACGTCTATTTATGATTGAGCCAGTTTTTTTGGTATAGCTCATGTCAGCTAATTTGTGGGATGGTCAAATGCAAGGTCCATGTACCCAGTGATCAAAATTATGGAACTCAGTAAAGTAGGGAAAGGGCCAAGGTGAGAATATTTTATTTACAGTATTTACTTTAAGGTATTTTATGGTATTTATTTAATAATAGTCACTTCAATTTATATAATTATATAATTTTTGGTCATTTGGGGATGTGAAGTTTTTAAATTATTGAATTCATGTTAAATTTTAACATATTTACTAACAAAAATATTTAAATATGCAATAGTTAACATCTGTCCTGATAAAATTAACTGACTTTTTAAATAAAATGAACTGAAGGAATGATTTTTTAATAATTAAATTTTCAATATTTTAAGTTATTTCATGTTTTTCAGTATGAGGCTTCTAAACATATCTGTTAAATTCTGTTATTATTAGACAACTAAATTCTGTTATTATTAGACAACTAAAAAGTGCCATCCCCTATTTTGTGGTATTATCCACAGAGTTAACAAAGGCTTAAGGACATTTTCCTCTAAAATAGCATATATTTAACAGTTATAAAGATGGGCAGAATTTAGGGGCGAAATTTTCTAGTCTGAAAAGTGGCTATAAATATGAATTATAACTACCTATTAACCAAAAACCTAAACTGATGTGGGAGTAGTCATTCAGAATTGGTCGAATTGAAAATTCATAGGATAAGTTAATGAGGCAGAAATTAGCCTTTCTGTTCATTCAAAAATCTAAATGGGTTCTAAATCATCATCTCTTCCTTACCAAGAATGAATCAGTGTATGAAATTGCACATATAGAATTCAATTCCTTTAGAATTTTACTGTCTATTTAAATGGCTTCTTAAATGGAAATCAAACAGTGGAAGGACCAAAAGTTACGCCATTGAACATCTTAGCAATCAAGAGACAACTGTCACTTGGACAAGGAGATGGAAAACAGCTGGGCCATTAGTAAAATTATAATGATCATGATAACCATATATTTCACCATACCATGAAATTCTCTAATATATGACAGAAATGAAAAACTTAGGATATAAAGGCTAGGGAGAGATTTTCCATTCCACCTAAGAGTGAATGAACTACACTTCCTACTTAGTAGCTATGGAAACAAATCCCCTCAAATAGCAATGGCTGAGCTGCAGTAATCAAACAAACAAATAAAAACGAAAACAAAAAACCCACCAAACTAAGAACAAACAAAAAACACAAACAAAACAAAACAAAACAGTAGTTTTTAATTGGGATTCCCATCATATCCTAGTCATTGTACCGAAAAGCTGGAGTACTATGATATACCCGTCTCCTTATGTGTCTTTCATGGTTTTTCCTAAGTGTGTTTTACATTTTTAAAGATGGATATATAATGTGCATGCACACACACATACACACTGACAAAACAAGACCAAAAATACTCAAAAAGACAAAACTGAACCAACGATGAACAACAGCAAGGCATTATATCACCTTGCCATCCCCAGTTTCTTAGGCGGACAGAAATAATTACCAAAAAAGTACTTATAGTAACCATTAACATGATTCTACTTTATATCAAAATCACCTCACCAATCTAAATAGCATAAAATTCTCCTCAAATCTGTGCTTCTTTACACTAGTTGGATCAAGTGTCGAGCGAGTGCATTCTGTGAATTATCTAAAAGGCATGTACTTGAGCCTGAGTCAGGTAGATGATCAACTCAACTCGCCTTTATTTTCTGGGGGCAGATTCAATCTCACCAATACCAAAAACTGATGAGGAGATTAATCGCAGGGTCTTCAAAGTAGGAGTATGAAATGTCCCATGGACTCAAAATGCCAGAGCATTTTATACAATATGCGGATCCACACATTCACGCGTGGACACACCTACCTATAAAATTGCAAGAAATAAACTTCACTTTTATTTAATGTTCAGAGTGATACTGGGGCCCTCACTCCCTCACTTGGACATTCATTTGTCACCGATGTTCCATTGGGTGTCCTGAGGGAGGAGGTAGAGTTCCACAGTGTGGATGGGCTAATGGTTTCACTTTCAATAGTTAGCTTGATCCTAGCACATTACAACATGCCATTATTTTTTCTGTGACAGATTAAATAGATTTATGGATTATATCATCTTAAAAGTAGAAATTTTATAATACCTTGTGATAAGGTGGGGAATGACCAAGAAAATATTCTGTACCATATATATGTTTCCTCGTTGTCTTATGAAAAACTATTTTAGAGAGTTGTCTAACTTAAATAATTATGTATTTCTTTTACAAAAAGACAATAGTGTTGTCTTTTTAGGGAGAGAGAAGTAGCTGCAAGTAGTATGCTACTCAATAGGTACATTGAGAGTCATCTGTCTCATTAAGATAAAAGTGATGTTTTACCAATATAAGACTTTTTTGAAAGAAAGGTATGCCATGTAAAAAGTATGTTAAAGATGCGTGTTTAGAAATGTTCCCCTTATAACATGACTTTGAGCTCAAAAAAATATAAATACTTTACCTACTAATACTCCCTCTTAAAACAAAACAAAATCTCTATCTTAATTTCCTACTTTAAAATTCCAGCAACAGAGTTTTCCACCTGTAAAATAATCTGCTAAAATAGAATAATTTTAACGAGGTGTAAGCCCGTTTGTTAAAAATATGAAAATGTAACACCTCATTAGTTTTCAGGAACAACTGATAGACATCAGGGAAGAGGGAGATTCACTGTCAGAATTTTACTAAAAAACTTCTGCATAATTGGTGGGTCTGATTACAAAATGTGGCTCATGAGTTGTAACCAGATAATGATGTGACTTTTCAGTTGCGTGTGCGTTTCCTTGTGAGGTATCTTTTTTGGCCATGGTAATTTTAAATGGGTCTTGAGATTGCTATATTTCAAAGTATTGTAAATCAATATTTTTAAAATAATGAGGCATAATCAGTCACGGGATTGTCCAAGATAATAATGATAATGATCGTCCAAGATAATAATGATAGTTCTCATAAGAGTGAAACAATGTAAATACAATTAATAAGTAAAACAAAAAATATTTTTAAATTTTATGACACCCTTAGCTCATCTTCATGTTTCTGTTTTGAGTATATTTCATAACATATTCAGGTTTAGTACATCAGTTCCTGAATAGAATTATAAATAAGAGAGGGTAAATGTTAAAAAAAAAGTAGATTGATGGAAATATGCTATCAAAAGTGTGGAAATCACTGATCTGATAGAAACTACTCTAGTCTTAAAAATGAAGCTACTTCCTTAAATACTCTCCAATGTGATCTACTTACTCTCCCTAAGGGATGAGAAGACAGTTTATCAATATCTATATATTATATTCTGACTGTGACAATCCTCAAGCTCTTCCTTCCTGTCATACACTACTGAAGTTACTCAAGTCCTATAGAACAAATTCCTAAGAATGACTTCCAAGCCATTCGTGATTTGTTCTCAAAGTGTGCCTTTTATTACTTTGCTCCATGGAATTTTTTGGTCACATTGAAATTTGACTCCCACTCCCAACACTGATAAGAACAGCAACCATTCCTTTACTGCCCACTATGTACCAGACAATTTATACAAATTATCTTTATCCCTCATAACAAGTCTGTGAGTATAGCACTGTTTTATAAATGACAGAATAACGCCCTAGAATGATTAAATAACTTGCCCAAGGATTCAGCAATTTGAGAGGAATAATCAGTATTCAGAGATCTGACTGATACCCATGCTTGGCTCTCTCTGTAATTCTAGGCTGCCTCTTAGACATGAAAGAGACCCAGCTGCCTCTCTGTATCCAGAGAAATCCTAGGAGATCTATTCACATTTCAAAATGAGAAGGTAGACCATCTGAAAACATATCTAAACTACAGTAACTGAGTGCAGTTTTTATGCAAACAAACCATCCCATTTTACATCATGAAAGCATAACGTACTATGGTTGCATATGTTCTGGGTATAACACTCACTCCTAACTCCAAGGGCTTCTCTAATTGCCAATGCAAAATAGCCTTCCACAGTCCAATCTGCCCAGTCCAATTAATATTCCGATTTCCATGCTAGAATATTTCATTTACGGTCATTCAGTTTTACAGTTAAAAAAACAAAAAACAAAAAACACTGAAACTCTTTGCCAGAGAACTCCCTTTCTTCATTAATTCTTTCTCAGCACTTTCCTTATTACAGCCTTGATGTTGCTGGTCAACTGTATCTACACTTTCCTTGGTTATCTCTTCTAAAATTAATCCTTAAAATACCATTTATGTGCTGATGAAAGACCAATTGAACCCTCTAACCCTGACCTTGCCCTCATGCCCAGACTGCTGTCACACTGCTGTTTAAACCAAAAATACAGAATTACCCTTTACTGTGCTTTTTCCTCATCATTTGTATCGAACCCGCTATCACAACTTAGCTCCAATTTTACCTTGAATGCAAATTCTTATTTCTTCTGATACCTCTTTGTCAAGGGCATCATTATTTACCACCAAAAATTACAAGATTCTTCAAGTGGCCTCTGTTTTCATACTGCTACCTCTCTCTCCTCATCCAACTGGTGAGAGTTGTTTTCTTTCTTTTTTCTTTTCTTTTCTTTTCTTTCTTTCTTTCTTCCTTTCTTTCTTTCTTTCTTTCTTTCTTTCTTTCTTTCTTTCTTTTCTTTCATAAAAAACACATAACCTAAATTTACCATTTTAACCATTTTCAAGTGTACAATTCTGCAGCATTGAGTACATTCACATTGTTATGTATCCATCACTCCATCCATCTCCAGAACTGTTTCATCATTCCAAACTGAAATTCTATATGCATTAAACAGTAACTCACCAATTAGCCTCTTCTCCCAGCCCTTGGTAACCACTATCCTACTTTCTGTCTATGAATCTATTCTAGGTAACTAATAAAGGTGGAATCAGGCAGTATGCATCCTTTTGCATCTGGTTTATTTCATCTAGGATGTTCTCAAGGTTCATCCAGCTACAACTTGTAGTATGCAACATTTTTAAAGATGAATACTATTATATTGTATGTGTATGCACCTTTTTTTAAATTTTCAAATGTTTATTTATTTATTCTTTATTTTTTTAAATATGAAATTTATTGTCAAATTGGTTTCCATACAACACCCAGTGTTCATTTTGTTTATCCATTGATCCAGCATTTGAGTTGTTTCCATCTTTTGGCTATTGTAATAAGTCTGTTATAAACATTGGTCTACAGATATCTTTTTGAATCCCCGCTTTCAGTTTTTTGGGGTATATATTAAGAAGTGGAATTCCTGGATTTATTTATTTATTATTTATTTTGAGAGAGAGAGAGCACACAAGCAGGGGTGGGGGGCGGGTAGAGAGAGAGGAGAAAAGAGAGATTCCCAAGCAGCCTCCACATTCAGCTCAGTGTATGTGATCCCATGACGGTGAGATCATGACCTGGGCTGAAATCAAGAATCAGTCGCCCAATCGCCTGAGCCACATAGGTGTCCCTGGAATTGGTGGATTTTATGGTAAATCTACATATAACTTTTTGAGGAACCACCTTACTCTTCTTCAGATGCTTCGCATTTTACATTCCCATCAGTAATGCAGAAGGGGTCCTATTTCTCTACTTCCTCATCAACACTTATAATTTTCTGTGTGTGTGTGTGTATGTGTATTTTTTTTTTTTTTATATATAAAAGTGACGCTAATGGGTATAAAGTGGTATGGGTCGTCTTTTCAAATGTAGATCAAGGAATATCAGTCACTGAATTATGATCCTTCAGCAGTTTGCCAGTGACTTAATGTAAACTTCAGATTTCTTACTGTGGCCTACAAGTCCATGCATTGTTGAATCCTTAACTTCTTTTCATTGTACTCCCTTTTGATATTCCAGGCATATAGTCTTTTTTTTTTTCCTCTTCTTAGAACCGGCTAAATTCTTTCTTGCTTTGGGGTACCGCATTTACTTTTCCCATGTTCAAAATACAAAAATACAATTCTCTCTATCCTTTAAAATGTAGTTCAAATCAGACTTCTTCAAAGAAACCTTCCCTGACACGACTTTTATTTTTTTTTACTTTTACTTTTATTTATTTTTTAATTTACATCCAAATTAGTTAGCATATAGTGCAATAATGATTTCAGTAGATTCCTTAATGCCCCTTACCCATTTAGCTCATCCCGCCTCCCACACCCGCCTCCAGTAACCCTGTTTGTTCTCCATATTTATAAGTCTCTTATGTTTTACTCCTATCACCAACACCAGGTAGCATCCTGTTTAAGCATCCTATCTTAGGTCCCTCACTGCACTTATCATGATTGCTACATTGTTGAAGTGTTTGTTTTTTATCTTCATATATCTCATTCAACATGATAGGCACAATATTTTCTGGCACATTTTCTAAGTTTGACTAATGGAATTACAAGGGCTAGATAAGTGGAGAACCCATGTATTGTTGCCTAATTGATATCACAATTGAAACCAGACCATGATGCTTTGCTGTTTTTCTGCACACTGGGTTAACTACCCAATTGTTCATTCCCTCCTTCACCCCAAATACACATATACAACTGGGCCCCAAATGTGAATAATACATCTCAGTTCATTGCATACACATCAAAGCTTAGTAAGATACCTCAGAATAATTCTAGGAAATATAAAGAAAGGTAAAAAATAAGCGACAGTTTGGGTCGATGCTGGAAAAGCACTTAGCAGTTTTTATCTTCGCCTTTTCAGATTCAACTTCCATCCCCACACCTGGAGATAAAAATCAATGTGGAATTGTTTCTACTGCTTGAAAATTGGCTTCAGGAAAGTACTGATATTTGGTGTAAACAACACACCAAGAGCTAACATTTACTACGTCGGCACTGCGTTAATCTCCTTAATACATTAGCTCATATAATTATCACGACAAGCCTGTGAGGTTGGTATTATTATCTTCATTTTACAGATGAGGAAACAGGTTGAGAAGGGTTAATCAACTTGCTCAGGGCTACAGAGCAAGTAGGTGACATTCAGGCCTACAAGTCTCAGTGTGATTCTAAAATGGCTCTAGTTCTTGACAATTGCTAAGAAGCCAAGAAGAGTGAGTGCCTGATAAACTAGCCCTTAGGATGCAAGATTAACATGGCCATGTAAGATTAAACAGGCCATTCTAGGTCAGAAATCAGCTGTCTTATTACACACAGCTGAATCTCATGGGTGGGCAGCTGGGCCATTTTGCTGAAAATGAAACAAAACAAAACATAAAAACTGAATGAAATTATCACCTATCTGTCCAGAACCCATTGTTTCCAGCTGGTAAAGTGAAAGGAAGAGTTAAGGAGCTCTCAAAAGACTGCAAAGTATTATAATTCTCTAAAAGTAAAACTTTTTTAAAATTTTTATTTATTTTTGAGAGAGAGAGAGAGAGAGAGAGAGACCGAGTGCAAGTGGGGGAGGAAGAGAGAGAGGGAGACACAGAATCCGAAGAAGGCTCCGAGCTGTCATCACAGAGCCCAGCACAGGGCTCAAACTCATGAACTGCAAGATCATAATCTGAGCCAAAGTCCAGAAGTTTAACCAACTGAGTCACCCAGGTGCCCCTAAAGGTAAAACTTTTATTTCCTTCAAAACAGAATAGCCCTCTGAAAGCAAAGGAGAAATGAGCTCCCATCTCTTTCTAATTACCACCAAATGGTAAGAAAAAGACGTTTGATTTTACTGATTAATTAGTATATTGAGATTTTGGAAGCACCAAATTTTGCACTTAATTTGCAGTAAGGGAGGACAATTTTAATAGGGACAGATTCTCCTCACAGGCTTCCAGAATAGACTAAATAATGAAAGAATATTTAAAAACAACAACAAAATCACATTTATTCCACTTTCAGTACTCACCAATCAGCTTTCTATCTTCAGGGACAATCTTGTGCTTAAAAATCTTGAAAGCTTCCTTTGCCCCAGAGGGCATATAGTTCTTGTACATGTGAAATTTTTTAAATGTTTATTTATTTTTGAGGGAGAGAAAGAAAGAGGCAGAGAGAGAGAGCAAGCAAGGGAAGGGCAGAGAGAGAGGGGGGCAGAGGATCCTAAGCGGGCTCTGTGCTGACAGCAGAGAGCCCAATGTGTGGCTTGAACTCATGAACTGAGAGATCATGACCTGAGCCGAAGTTGGATGTTTGACTGACTGAGCCACCCAGGTGCCCCAAAACTTTTTTTAAGGGAATGACATAGTATAAAATTTGACAGTGTTTGACATTTATTATAATTACAATAATTAAAAGAATAAATGCTTTTTGACATTAAGAAGTTTCTTTTTTTCCCGAGAGATATCTGTGTTTTAAAAATATATATGCTTTAGGATTAATGAGTGGAGATTAAGGTTTCTCAAGGAAAAGAAGTATTCCAGATTCTTCTAAGGAAGAAGGGACTTAAAAAACAAATGAGCAAAAAATCTCTTACATGGTGCACTAATTCAACAACTATTTACTGAAAACCAATTATGTAGAAGTTCTTGGCTAGGTGTCAGGGTCACCACAGTGAACAATACAGAAGTAGCCCTCAGTCTCCTGGAGCTTTCAGACTGATGGTTTGGAAAACTAACATTAAAGCAGCTATCTCCAAATACATATGTCATTTCAGATTGCAACAAATGCTTTAAAGAGAACAGAGTGCTGTGAAAACCTAACTGAAGGATCTAATTTAGATTTAGAAGATAAGAAGACACAGAAACTGATAGTTAAACTGAAACTTGAAATGTAAGAAAAAGCAGAGGAGAAAAAAGAAGGAAGCTCGCACTAAGGCGGGAGATGGGCAGGCGCATACGCCCAGAGGCATGGGTAGTGGGTTTATAGCAGGTGTACAGGGGCGCACGGGTGGCTCAGTAGGTTGCATGTCCGACTTTGGCTCAGGTCATGATGTCACGATTTGTGAGTTCGAGCCCCATGTCAAGCTCTGTGCTGACGGCTCGGAGCCTGGAGCCTGCTTCAGATTCTGTGTCTCCCTCTCTCTGTTTCTCCCCTTTTTGTGCTGTCTCTTGGTCTCTCAAAAATAAGTGTTGAAAAAAATAATAAACATTAAAAAAATTTAAAACAGGTGTAAAAATTCTTTGACACTTGTCCCACCAGAAGGAGGAGTTTCAGTTCCCCTCCCCACGGTTATGAGCTAGTCTCAGTACTTGCTTTCGATTAACAGAGTATGATGAAAGGAAGAGAGGCTGCCCAACTTTTGAGGCTATGTTAGAAAAATTTTCTGCCTGGCTTTCTCTCAGGAAAGTCACCCTGGGAACCCAGCCTTCACACTGTAAGGAAACCCAGGCCACATGCAGACGCCACACGTAGATTCTCTCTGACAGCAGCATGTGAAGTCCTAACCAATGAGCCAGAGTCAACTGCCAGACAAGGGAATAATATGCATTCACACGCTTCTAGCTCCCAGCCTGTAAGTAGTTCTTACAGAAAGCACCCTTGCTGAGGCTTGCCCAGCACCCAGGCTACCCTTGCTGAGCCTTGCCCAGCAGATTTGTCAGTAAAATGAATGCTGTTATTGTTTTAACCCACTAAGCATTGGGACTACTTGTTTCATAGCAACAGATAACTGGAATAGCATGAAAGAGATTTGAATTTTCAAGGAATTGCAAGAAAGCCAGTTTGGCTAAGAGGAAGCAAGTCTAGGAAAGAGTTACATGATCAAGTCATGCAATAACTTACAGGATTTTATATGTGTGAGCGTAATATGGAAAGCAGAGAAGGGTCCTAAACATCTCAGTGATACAATCAGACTTGAGTTAGAAAAGTATCATTCTGGCTACTGTGTGCGTAATTAATTAGAGGGAATTTGAATAAAGTGGAGAAGTTAGGAAGTAAAGGCAATTCTGAAAGTAGCTGGAGAGATGGAGAAGCAGATGATTTCATGATACTTTTGAGAGGTAGATATAACTTTGTAAGTTATAATGTATGTTGCAGTAGTCGTTATTACGATTACTATTGTTATACCACTTGAGGTTGGTACACACTGTTTTTTGGGTAGAATGCTAGGCACCAGGATACAGAGAAATGTCACAGTGTTTGCCATCAAGTTCATAGTCAAGTTGTCAAAGAAACAAGCATTCTTTTTTTTTTTTTTTTTTGGTGGGAGGAGAGTACAAGCAGGGGAGGGTCAGAGCAAGGGGGGGACAGAGGATCCAAAGCAGGCTTTGTGCTGACAGGCTGACAGCAGCAAACCCAATGTGGGGCTTGAACTCCCGAACTGCAAGCTCATGACCTGAGCCGAAGTCGGACCCTCAACCGAGTCACCCAGGTGCCCCAGAAACAGGCAGACATTCTGATGAAAGATTATATGAGTACCACAGGTGCACCTGGATAGGTCACCCAAACCTCAAAGGGTAGAGATTTGGAGTGATAGTAACAGAACTTAAACACACATTAAAAAGCATTTCAAGACATTTAAATCTGAGTTTGTAAAAAGGCTCTTCTGCCCTCTTTCCATCTTCAAGGTCACCTCCCCAGACCAGCCTCTCCTTTACTTGTACTTGAATATTGCAACACTTTCCTAATTGCCTAATTCATTTCCCTGGTTCCATATTCTTTCCATTTTGATCCATCCTACTTAGTACTGAAAGATTAATTATCCTAAAATATCATTTCCTTTTTTTAACTTTCCTGCTCAAGACACTATGATTGCTATCATTTACTTCCTGAACTGGTTTAAAATTCTTTTCCTTGCATTCAATAAGCTCCAAAAGTTCGTAACATATCTACTTCTGCAAACTCGGCTCTCTTTAAAAACATGTATACTAACTGAAGATTATCTAAACTGATTTATGGACCACAGAATGTGTTTCCCAAAACTTCCTAAAGTTCCTACCAGCCCCATTCCATCATTATCCTGCATATGCCAGTATGTCTTGGCCGATCATGTCCCAGCCTTCCTTGAAGTCTTTATATTTCCTTATCTCCCTCTCTAGTATTTAGTGTGCAGGCAGCTCATTAAGCACTTAATAAGTCATCATGTGACAGGACATGATATACGGTAGGTATGGGCACAGCTTTTGAGTCAGGAGGATACAGGTTCAAGCCTGGATCACACACATACAAGTTATGGTTTTGAACAAAACACATGGCCTTTGTAAGTCTCAGTTTGTACACCTATGAAATGAAAATAGTATCACTATGTAAGGATTGTAGTGAGGACTCCATAAAATATCCCCACAAGAGTGCTTATCATAGAGTATGGCACAAAACAGTTCAGCGATAGTGAACAAAAAGTATACATTTGTATATGTTATAATTCTTTACATAACATAATTATATTTCCAAAATACCTGAAGAATACATGACAATTTTAGGTAACAAATTTGTTACATTCCTGACAAAAATATCTATGATCTCTACACTCACTGAGAAGAAACCACAAAATTAAACAAAAACTTTCCCTCTGCTACCACACGTCATTACTGATGAATATCCCATGAGCCTCTGGGATCTTATGCTCTCAGGGTTAGGTCCTCTGAGCTGTCTCCTCTCTCTACCATAAATCCTGTCTGCTACTTCTTTCTGGGTTCCTCTCAGTCTCCTCTCCTGTCCTGCAATTCATAGTAACAGTATTCTTAAGAGACTAGCTCAAAGTCTGGCACAGGCACCCATGTTAGTTTTTCCTCTTTCCTTCTGAGAACATGTCCCACACTGTATTGATCTATATACACTGTGTTTAATTTATCCATATAAAATTTGCCTAGTTATACCTTTGCCTAATTCTATGAATTACACCAATTGCACAACCTCTGGCTTAACTTCTCCTAGGGGACCGAGTGTTACTTATGTGCATCAATGGACCTTCTGCTTTCCCTCACCTTTAATTGGCTTCTCTCTGGTCACAGGGCAGATAAGCTACATCTTTGCCATCTTATGCTCCCTGATGGTATAAACACTGAGATAGCAAGACTGACAAAATTATAAGGCCTGTGCTATTTGAGGACAAGAGTAGGAGCCAAGAAGGAGATAAGAAGTTAAGAGAGAGGGAAAGAGGGAACACAAAAGAGAAAAATGAAACACCGACAGTTAAGGAGTGTTCAAGAAAAGAGACCAGCAAAAGACAATGGAGACACCAAAGAGGCAGGGGAAGAATCAGAGGTCTCCTGGAAACTGACAGAGGATTATTTCCGGTCACACCCATCAAGACTGATAAAACTTAGGAAAGAGCTGCCCTCAAAACTTAGCATTTCAAAGCACTGGCAAAGCTTTAAGGCAACAGGCCCCCTTCCACAATACTGATGTGAAAGCAAATGTTGGGAAACAATGTGGAATGTATTAAAGTAGATGTAAATCTTCTATGGCCCTGCAAATTTATTTGTGGTTATATTCTTTAGAGAAATTCTTGCACATGCGCACCAGGAGACTTAAGTGCAAAACTGAATGGAACAAAACAAAAATTGAAAGGAAACCTTCTAACTAGAGAATGGAATGGATAAATAAATTGTGGTATAATATTTCACGGGGGGGGGGTGTGCTATATAATAGTGTGGGGAAGACACTATGACCTTCTCTCGATGTCTCATTGCTTCCTTTCAATATTCCAGGTCTCAGCTCAAATGGTACCTCCTCAGAGAGCAGTCTTTCCAAGTCATCCTAAAAAAGTAGACCTCTCCTATTATTTTATATTTGCAAAACTTGTTTAATTTCTCTAGAGTAATTTCCAAAATAGATATTTATTTTACTTGTTTGTCTCTCAACCTTCTGGACTCTGGGCTCCATGAGGGCACAAACTATGTGTGTCTTATTAAACCACATATAGAACAGTTCCTGGCATGGAGTAGGTACTCTATAAACACTGAATGAATGGACAAATGATTATAACTGAATATTATACACTCATAAAGAAGAACCAGAAGAATCAGACCCATATGAACAGGTACGAAGAGGTAAACTATTAGTAAGTGAAAACACACTGTTTCCATGTGCAGAGAAAACTTCTCCATATTTACACAAGAAATCATTAAGGATGTTTACGTCTTATGACTGGGGTTTGTGGGTAAAGGGTTGAAACAGAAGACTCCATGTAAGTTTTAACTTTTATTATTTAACTGTGGTATGATTATGCTTTAAAAAGAACTATTAAATAAACGAAAAATCATAGGCAAAGTCTGGTTAAAAGCAATCCTTTCTGTGTATAACAGATGATGTCCCACATAATGTTCAAAGATTGCCTAAAACAATGTACTTTAAATGGATTTCAGGGACTGTACTTGTACTGATTAAACATAATGAGCTCTGTATCTGTAGCAATATCATTAGACACTAATCTGGTAAACATTATGTTAAGATCTTCCACACTGATTCTTATATGTTACTCATTTGTGTTAATTTAACATGTTTTTTTGACTTGATAAATACTGTGAATTAGAATTTGAAATGGGTCCACCCTGCAATTCCAAATTGTTGGGGAATGAGAAAACTTCCCTGTGAAACAGAATTACATGATTACATTTAGATTCATTTAAAAAAATATTCCACCTCATTCAGTATATGATATTGCTCACAAAAATCTATTCAATGGGATTAAAAGAGGTAACACTGACGTTTAGGGGGAAAAGAATAGACAATAAGATAGACAACACGCCAGTGGAAAAATTAATATTGATTAATACTGATTACGTCTACTCTACAATAGCCTGTATGGGTGCCATTCACCTAACTCTGAGTTCCCTAAAATTCAGAGCAGAGACAGAAAAATGACCAGTTACAAGATCAATTATGACAGTCTCAACATTGCTTTCGAGGGAGCATGTTTTTGTTCTCTACTCCTAATCCTAAATCCCATTTCTCTCAGGAGCTTTGTGACCCTGTGACCCTGAGGCTATACATTAGCCTCGTAATAACACATCAAAGAAAAGCAGCCATCATTTAAAATACTAAACACCAACAACATATATCAAGCTGGAAAAGAAATCAGATTATTCTTTCTCTATTTGCTGATGCTTCTTCCTTCCTATTCTCCTCACCCCCGAGTGATATTCCAAAAGTTTGAGACTAACCTGCTTATTCCAATTTTTCTACATGTATAGAACTCCTGTTTTCCTAAGGAAGCAACTTACAGAACTACTGATTCGACCAAGCACCAGGCATATTGTGGTTTTTCTACATGGAGGATATTGTATAAGGACGTAATAACGTCTTTAATCAATACCTAAATACTGATGATTCCTCTAATTATAATTTCAGATGAGGCCTCTCCAGAGCTGAAGAGATGTGTATCACATTTTCTGCTTACCATCTGCATCTAGATGTCTCCATGGGCACCTCACAGGAACCATCTTTAAAACTGAGCCTTCAGTTGGTTAAGCGGCCGACTTCGGCTCAGGTCATGATCTCGCGGTCCGTGAGTTCGAGCCCCGCGTCGGGCTCTGTGCTGATAGCTCAGAGCCCGGAGCCTGTTTCAGATTCTGTGTCTCCCTCTCTCTGACCCTCCCCCGTTCATGCTCTGTCTCTCTCTGTCTCAAAAATAAATAAATGTTAAAAAAAAAAATTAAAACTGAGCCTTTCATCACTGCTCATCTGGCTCCCAGGGTAGGCAAACGTGGCCTAGTTTTATTTTATTTATATAGGTAAATGGTACTTCCTAGCATCCAAATTCCAAATCTGGAGGTTCCCTTCAACACATTTTCTCTCTCAACCAGTCAGCTAGTGAACACATCCGACTGACCACACTGTGAATACATCTCAGATTCATCTTCATTCTCCACTCTTAGTCTTAGATTAGGCTTCAAACTTTAACACTGAAAAGTGGTAATGACCTCCTAACATATCTCCCTGCCACTACTCTTGGATCCCCTCCCTATCTAGCACTAGTGTGATCATCTTTAGCCAGAAATCTTTCAACCCTTGAAGAAGAGAGCTTAGAATAAGTGGGCAGGATTCATCTCGACTCATTCAATGAATGAACGATCATTCTAATCTGTAAATGTGAAAAGAAACACACAGATAATAAATTGGAGACAGTGTCATGACTGAACAGAAAAGAAAGCAATAACGACGGAATCTAAAAAGTTATGAAAAATGGTTTAGCTTCCATCTGCCTTGTTACAGTGTGTTTTCTATCCCCCTCTATTCTGGACCTTGGGAGGCTGACCTCTATGGGCTGCATCATTGGGGCTCCCTTGCTGTTTCACTTCCAGTTGGATTGAGCAAATAAAAAGCTCTAAGAGTAAACGACAGAGAACAGAAGGAAGGGGAAGCTGAGCTATTTATGCCCCTTCAACTACCCTCAGTGCATTTCCCTATGGCTACACATCTGTTGGACATTTTTTTCTTTCAGAATCTGACTCCAGATCTCATCAGGCTCTGAAAATGGAATCATTCCCCTTTTGCTTTCCTAGTCCTAAAAATACTAATAACTTCCAGATGTTGGTAATCTCAAGACACCTCACCATCCCCCTGTAGGTTCCCTTAACCCTCCCTAAATCTCAGGAAATGGTGCCCTCACAAAACTCTTTTTGGTTAAACATTTCAGAGTGCACCACCTTTTCCTGCCAGGATACTGACTAACAAGAATGACTAATGCATATACCAAGTTGGGGTTATTCCATGAACAGAAAAAAAGCAGCAATACAGAATCATCTTTATATTCCATCTTGATAGCCTTTTAGGAAGTCATTAGATAATGCCTATGACTGTTCAAAAGTATTTGTTATGACACATTTGTGTCACCTGAAAACCATTTTTATACAATAATGAATACATATTATATCACAAAAGATAGTATATAATCTAGAGCGGCACTCTTCATAGTCTACAGACTGGTACAAATTTGAAGTCATGACTGTTTCTGGATTATCTGTGACAAGAGAAAGTACACAAAATAAGAGTAAGCTCTTATTAATAACTATTAATAACTTTTAATAACTATTATAGCATGTTGATATTATGTAATATTTTTACTGCATTCTACAAAAGTACTGATCCATTGTAGATGTAAAATTTTGAAACTGGTTTATTATCACATATTTCTTTTTTAGTTTTGAAATAATCACACTAGTAAAAAATGGCAGGTGCAGTCCAGAGCTTTTCATATTTTTGAACTATTTAGAATAAGCTACCAACAAAATGATGCTACAATACCCTGAAAACTCTATTATAAATCTGAACATTTTCCTAAATAACTAAATAAAATCATCAAAGTCAGGAAATTCACATTGAAGCATTATAATGTAATCATCAGATCCCATTCGTAGTTATCCAGTTGTCTCAATAATATTTTTAATAGCAAAGGCTACGATACAGTTTAAAAGCATGAGTTGCTTGACAACCTCACCTTCGTCTCCTTAGTCTGGAATATCACCTCAATCTTTTCTTCACTTTCATGATACTGACACTTTGGAAGATTACCAGCCAGTTATTTTTGAGAATGTGCATCAGCTTTGATTTTCCTAACACTGTCTCATAATTAGATTTGGTTATGTATCTTTGACAGGAATGTCTCGAGGTGATACCGTGAGCATCCATCAGGTGGTGCATTATTTCAATTTGCTCCGTTAATGATAATGTTTACTTTGATCATTTGATTAAGTGGTATCGGCCAAGTTTCTCCACTGTAAAGTTATGGAACATGTTAAAACTATATAAATATCCTCTTCCTCGTGAAATTCCAAATTATTTACTTATGTATTTATGTCTGTATGGACTCATGGTTTGCCATTTTATTCAATGAGTTACAATCAATTGCTATCATTACTTAGTTTGATGTTTTAATTATAGGAGGGTCTTCAAGCTGTATCTGTGTCCTTTTGACATGTTCCATGATTCTTTTAGGATTTTCTTGCATTCTGGCAAAATAAGAGATTCTAGGGTCATGTCTTACTTTCCTAGTCAGAGTCCTGGAATCAGTCATTTCTCTAAGAAGCTGCAGTTGCATCACGGGGCTCAAACTCACAAACTGAACCATGAGATCATGACCTGAGCCGAAGCTGGATGCTTAACTGACTGAACCACCCAGGCGCCCCATAAATTATTAATATTTAGGTCATAATACATTCTTATCTCTCAGTTTAATTTTGGGTAAACATAAACTAAAAACACTGTTTGCAAGTATGCATAGTATATGACGCACGGGAAGCTAAGAAAATCTCAATAATCTACATTAAGGCAATGTAAATCTAAAGCAAGAATTCCAGCAGTTGAAAATGTTCACCAAATCTAGTAAACAGTAAGGGTGCCTTGATGCCCACCAAGTACATCCTACCAGAAAATTGATAGAATGTCAGGAGGAACATTGCACGTCAGTTAAACTTCATAGTATGATATTGAATCAACATCCCAAGTAAACTGCAGACAAGGACCGATAATTGTTTATGATTATTAAATTTTAGAAACTCTTAAAAAATAACTAAGTAACATTTTAGTATGTAGCTTATAGTTGCCAGATAATTCATTAAATTCAATGACTTAGTTTTTATGGAGCACCAACTATGTGCAAGGCACTCTAGCATTGGAGCAGACGATAAAAAAGACAAAAATCTTGGTCCTCATATAGCTCTCACTGAGGTGAAATGAGAAAGACAATAACAATAAATACGACGATGAGAAGGTCAACATACAGAATTTAATATAAAGATAAGAGCCATAGGGAAAAAAATAAAGCAAGAGAGGAGGATTGGGAAGGGTAAGTTAGTGATATGATAGGCAAGCACAACCTCACTATGAAGTTGACATTCTGAGGAAGCCTGGAGGAAGGTGAAGGAGTGAGGTATGCTCATATATTAGGGGAGAGCTTCTAGGCAGAATATCAGCAATTGTAAAGGACATAAGGCCAGAGGCAATGGAGCATTTGGAGCTGGAATGAAGTGAGAGAGGGCAGAAAAATAGGAGATGAGTCAAAAAAATTCCCCAGAGCCAAGAAATGTTAGACCATACAGCCTGTTTTAAGGTCTTTGGCTTTTCCTCTGCATGAGATCATGGACCACTAGAGAGGGATGAGCACGGAAGTGATATACACATAAAAAGGAAAGGCTATGGCTTTATTATCCCATAAGAATTTTTTCTTTGTAAGTAGCCTTTTGAGATCAGAATCTCATTCATTTTAGGGATTCATTGAGCCCTCTGGTACACTGAAAAACCTAGAGATGCAGTGGGCTATAGAATAAAAAGCCACTTAATGGAATATTTTATACAATGACAAATGTTCACTGGAATAAAATAAAACAAAACTTCAAAATATTCCAGGGTTATTTATGACTATTTCAATATTTAGCTCTGATCTGTAAGTCTATTTCAGTTCTCCACTATAGCCTCAAATGCAGAGCTTTGTATTCTAAACTGTAGGTCAGCATTTGTTTTTTTTTAATAAATGTTTTTATTTACTTTTGAGAGAGAGTGGCGGAAGAGGCAGACAGAAAGGGAGACAGAGGATCTGAAGTGAGCTCCACGCTGAGAGGAGAGAGCCCGATGTGGGGCTTGAACTCACCAGTCACGAGATCATGACCTGAGCCAAAGTCGGATGCGTAACCGATGAAGCCACCCAGGAGTCCCATAGGCCAGCATCCTTAATACCATTTTCTTATTTTAAATTAGAAGTGCTTTGAATTCTGAGTTGAATTTTTCAGAAGCAGATAACACTCAGCTTTTGGAAGGAGTCAAAACAGCCTTTTAATTTTTTTTTACTTATTATGTAAATTTTCAAACAAGTCCAAAGTAGAGAGAATGGTAAATGAACCTAATGCACTCATACCCCCTCACCAATTATCAGTACATTCCCAGTCTTGTTTATCTATACCTTAGTCCACTCCTCCACCCAGATTATAAACCAAAACTAAAACATCACCAGGCATATTATTTCACTAATAATTTATTTTCTACCAACTTTTAATAGATATGAATTCTTCAAAATAACCACAATAGCATTATCTTCAAATATACATGTTCCTTATTACCCCAGTTATTTTGTAATTTATTTTTATAGTTTGCTTTCACCAGAATCCAAGTAAGTCCCATGCATTGTGATTATGTCTTTCAAGTTTTTATTTTTTAGTTTCTAAGTTCCAAGTTCATCTTTCTTTTTCTTTTCTTGGAATTTTGTAGTTGTTGCTGTAGTTGTTGAATGAACCAGATTGTTCTATAGATTCTCTAAATCTAGATGTCTATATTCTACTGACTGCATCTTTATGGTGACATTTATCATGGTCTGCAATCCCTTTTGTATCCTCATAGTTGTTAGAGCTAAAGAACAGATTTTGTGTATTTTCAGCCAGAATACTTCATAGGTAATGTTCCATCAATATGTATCTAATCAGCCATTGATAATTGTTGCCTACGTAAATTTTTTCATTAGGATTTTCAAGGTCTTTATGCACTCTTACAGTGCATAATTATCTGCACTGTAAGGATCAAAGAAAAGTGATAACGGCAAAAGAAAGAAAACTCACTTAGGTGAGGTCAACATGAGGTAGTTGCTACAAACGAATTTGCTTTTCATGCACGGTCATATCAAAAGTGTGTCCAATAACATATAGTACTAATGTTTTGCATATGTATAAAGGGGATATTTAAGATTTCTGGATAAACTTAGCAGATTGAGTGTATGCATGTATCTTGCACTCTCCTGAAATTCTAGTAATTAGAAAAAATCCCACAAAGGATTGTCTAAAAGTCATAGAAGAATCAGCGAGAATCTCAAGAATATAGTCTGGGTCAGCTGTGCACCCAGATGACTATCCTGCAACCAGATGAGGATTAGTTTCTCAGAAACTTTAACCAAAGAGCCGCAGAACTCAGGGATGGGAGACATAGTAGAAATTGAGGGTGAAGCACGGAGATCAGGCCCTGGAATGACTAGTGTTGGGGGAAGGAGGTCTGGATGAATGATAGTCCGCATATTAAGTGTTGAGACTCCCTGTCCTTTCCCCACCTGGGTCTCAGGCTGGCAGCCAGGCTTATTTGCTTCAGGCAGGAGTACTTCTCAAGAAAAATCAGATGCCAAAAGAAGTCTCCATATAAACAGTGAAAGCTGGGAGGCCAGATGCTATACGACTATCGATGCTAAAGCCCCTAACTGGCAAGCCCAGCCTTGAGAGTCAATAAGTTTTTAGTGCCTTGGTCTTATATATATACAGACTGATAGCTAAAGATCACCAGATAATTGAAGAAAGACTCCAAACTCAGAATTTAAAAAAAAAGTACATATATAACATTATAAAAGAATCACAGAGAAACCAGACTCAAAGAAAATGTCAAATAAAAGAGTGAAATTTTGCTATTTGCAACAACAGGGAATTGTGCAACCAAAATAAGTCAGACAGAGAAAGACAAATATCATATGATTTCATTTATGTGTGGAGTCTAAAAGACAAAACAAATGAACAAACAAAAAGCAACAGACTCTTAAATACAGAAAACTGATGGTTGCTGGAGGGGATGTGGTTTGGGGAGGGGGGTTGTGGGTGAGATCTGTGAAGGGGATTCAGAGGTACCAACTTTCAGGGGCGCCTGGGTGGCTCAGGCGGTTGAGTGTCCGACTCTTGACTTTGGCTCAGATCATGATTTCACAGATGTGAGGTAGAGCCCTGTGTCATGTCAGGCTATGAGCTGGCCGTGGAGTCTCCTGAAGATTCTCTCTCCCTGTCTGCCCCTCTACCCCATCAAAAAAACAAAAAACAAACAAACAAAAAAAAAGGTACAAACTGCCAGTTATAAAATAAGTAAATCGCAGAAATGAAAAGTATAGCATAAGGAATATAGTCAATAATATTGTAATAATGTATGGTGACATTTGGTGACTACACTTATCAAAGTGGGCACTGAGTAATGTACAGAATTGTCAAGTGACTATGTTGTGCACCTGAAACTAATGTAACATCGCCTGGCAACTATACTTCCGTAATAACGTAAAATCCTCGGGGCACCTGGGTGGCTCAGTCGGTTGGGTGTCCAACTTCAGCTCAGGTCACCATCTCACGGTTTGTGAGTTGGGGCCCCGTGCTGGGCTCTGTGCTGATTGCTCGGAGCCTGGAGCCTGGAGCCTGCTTCAGATTCTGTGTCTCCCTCTCTCTCTGTTCCTCCCCCACTCGCACTCTTGTCTCTCTCTCTCAAAAATAAAGATTAAATTTTTTTTAAATAACATAAAATTCTTATGTCCTCAGAGAGAAGATAATTCATATACAAATACAAAAAATAAGAGAAAAATAAAGTCCCTTAGGAAATAAAAAAAAATATTACTGCCAAACTATAGTAAAATATAATAAGCAGACAGAATGAATAGAAATTTCTCCCCAAAATGACCAATCAAATGAATGAAAATAACAGGCAATATTAAAGCAACAAGGGATAAATTAAAAAATTTTAACTCCTACTATCAAAACCCAGAATGTGTAAGAGGAGTTTTACTTATTTTTGATACTTTCATCCGATGTGTCACTAAGACCTATAAAGTGAAAGGCCTATAAACATAAAATTATTTTAATGTTTATTTACTTATTTTTGAGAGAGAGGGAGAGAGAGAGAGAGCAAGTATGAGTGGGGGAGGGGCAGAGAGAGAGGGAGACACAGAATCTGAAGCAGGCTCTAGGCTCTCAACTGTCAGCACAGAGTCTGACCTGGGGCTCGAACTCACAAACTGTGAGATCATGACCTGAGTTGAAGTCAGACGCTTAACTGACTGAACCACTCAGGCGCCTTGAGATTTTTTTGGTTAATTTTTCTCCATCAACAGTTACCTTTCCTAATATGCACGTTTACTGCTTGCAAAGGAGTTATTGAGGCAGTTTATGCAAATGATCAACTATGTCATTTGTTATACATCAAATGCTTAGAAATAAACTTTGATGACTTCATCCTAAATTACTATTTAATATCTTATTTTGTTCTTATTTTTAGAATGATCTGAATAGATTAGCCATGCAAAACGATTGGAAACAACTATTTTGACCTTAAAATAAATGTCACTATGCTTGAACTGAAGAATTTAGCACACCATTTCTCAAATTATAGAACTCTACTTTCATGACATGTTAACGGGAAACCCATGAAAAAGAAAAAATAAAATTCCATAGTCAAGTTTATGTGGTAAATGCTGAATTCAACATAGTTAAATAGGTTTCTTTCTGAGGGACTTGAGAGAGCTAATATGAACTGAAAATCAACAGGAGAGGATTAGAGTAGACAGCATTTCCCAACCTTATTTGACCACACAACCTTTAATTTATATATTTTTTCCAGGATACCCACTAACATTTCTGAACATAATTTGAGAGTGTATCCGGCCTAAAGGATTAGATTAACCTCTGATCTTTTCTGCTATGTTTCCTGAGTGAGGTGTTAAATAAATCCTGACTAACACTTCAAATCATTTATGAACAAGTACCACCTGTTTCAATATTTGAAATAATAACTTTCATTTTACACTGAGGCATAAAGGATCTTTTTAAAATCAAAAATACATTCTGAAACCATATAATTTACCACTTAACTAGCTTTAATGTGAAACATCCATAAGATATGTTATGTGTTTGGAACAGATAAGAATGCAGTGAGAGAAACAGAATAGCTCAACTGACATTATTTAGTTCAAATTAAAACTTCACACTTCACACATGAAATGTTTCCATGGTACAGCAAAAATTTATAAAATTGTTGCTTGTCCGTTTCTGTTCTTAAAATTCATCCACTTTATCACTGTATCCAAGTTAAGTAGAATTTATTACCATATTTATTGGAATTTAGGGGTTGTTTATAATCCTTAGAGATGCTTCTTTAGAATTACTGAAAATATTTTTGTTTTAATTAATGGTAACACTCTTTCTCTAAGTATAATGAAATACATGAATACATACAAATACTTGAAAATACATCCACTGGAGAAAAAATATAATTAAGAAAATTAATCCTGCCTATGCAACTATAGTTATGATGATCATTTCAATGTACTTGCCTTGGATTTTTCATTTTTGAATATTTGCTGACACATTCACACACTCATAAGCAGGAATACGTATCTACAAACCCATATACACACCCCAAACACACACATTTCCATATTCTCACAATTGCCCCAGATCCACAAACAGACCCACTAACATACCTACTAACTTTTATGTTCTCCACCATACGCACCTACACTGCAAACACACACACACACACACACACACACACACACACACACGCATGCACACCCCCCCCCCCCCAACAAACATAAAAATGTTCAGACATAATTATGCACTGGGCTCAGGCTGCATGTAGGATTATTTTCATCTTTTCAATCTCTCTCACGAATATTTTTCTGTTCATTAATCCTTTAAAACAGGAAGTGTAATGGTTACGTAGGATTATTAGATGTAAGTTAACCACTCAGTTAAACCATCCCTACTGCTAGAAATTTAGATTGTTTCAAATCAGTCATTATTACACATATCACTTTAAAAGAAGGTTTGTGTACAACTCTGATTTTTCTCAGGTGAAAATTCCTAGGAGTGCCAAGTTAGCATCAACATGTGTAAATATTTTAAAGTTTCACAGTGCCACATCACATTCTAGCAAATTGCATTATTTTTCAGCTCTTCCATAACCAATGTTTGAGGTCCTCCATTTCTCCACATTCTTGGCAACACTCTGAATTATAGTTGCTTTTGTCAAAAAAATGTATCTTATTGTATTATATTTATTAGGATATTAGGAAGATTAGATTCTGTGTGCATGTGTGTGTGTGTGTGTGTGTGTGTGTGTGTGTATGTGTAGTTGTGAATGTGGCAATTGCACATTCATATTCTATCCATTTTTCTATTGGTGTGTCCCCATTTCTCTCATATTAGTTTTTTTCAATATATTAAAGTTTGAAAACTTTTTCATACAAGTTAAAAACATTTGCCTTTCAACTGTGTTCGTGGCAAGTAACAAACTGGAGCTTTAAAAAACCCACTTCCTATGTAAAACATTTAGGAGAAATTTATTTCCTGAAACACACTAAAGCAAGAGATATTCAAAGGGCCTAGTGTTTTTTTAACTTTCTTAGAAATAAATAGATGGAAATATTTAGGAACACGATAACAATAACTAGAGATTTAATATCCAGTTTGTTCCTTCTTCCTCCTATGTACAAATATGTGAAATATAGAGAGAATAAACAAATCAGTCAACTATATCCCATAAGGAAAACATCCTGTAAAAAAATGGGCAAGAAAATTAAAATGAATAATATTTAGGTATAATCGGTCGGATCACAGTTTGTCTCACAAAGGCAGTTGAGTGTCTCTGCTCTGAGACAACTGGTTGACTCTTGAAGAAAAAAGAAAATAATCCAAATTCATACAATACACATATAGCATAATTAATGCCAAGATATTTAAAGCATCAAATATAAAGCATTAAATTACATTTTTATAATGTAATAAGGAATGTTTATTTAATATCTCACCAGGGAGAGAATTTCCATGTGTAAAAGAAACGGAAAACTGCCACAGAAATAGTGGTAGATATTTATAACATCAAATTTGTAACTCCCAAACCCAACAAGAGGTATAGAAAATTACAAACATAAATATAAAGAAATCTTACCAAGCCAAGTTGCCCTGTTACAGAAACTTGACAAAGATGTATCACTCTCACTTCCTTCCTACCTAAGGTCAGGTGATGGAAATCTTACACACACTGTAAGTCAACTTCCAGGTTGTTTTCAGCCTTGCCCCTCTCTAGTATACTTTTCCTAGGTTCTATGTGTGTTCTTTCTCATGTATAAAGCTGATTGTGTTTTCTACTCTTGCTCAAAAATAATTAAAAGACTCTGCAATGTCTATAGAAAAAAAAAACTAATTTCTGCTCTGCAGCCTACAATTGCTTCATAAGCAGACACTTCAGATCTGAAGCACAATAATCACTCTGTTTAATCTAACTCTGAAGAGGAAACCCCTTAAAATATGCAGAAACTTAAAAAATAATTGTCATATTATTTTTAAATGACCTTAATCGACAAAGAGTTAATATCTTTAATAGCAAATGTTAAATCATAAGCCACAATTTAGAAATTGGCAGGGACTACATACAGAAAATTCCTAGAAGAAATACAAATGACTAATGAACATGAGAATATTCAAACACAACTAATCAAAGAAATGCAAATTAAAACAAAATACTGTTTTCCCTTATAAACTTAGCAATGATTAAAACATTATCATCTTCAATGCTAAAAAGGGAGCATTGAATCAAGCAATCTCCTACCCTGTTAATGGTATAAATTGGCAAAGCATTTTGGAAACAATTTTGGCAAGATGTTTCAAGGGTATTTATGATTTTACCCTTTGATGCAATTTTAGGAAATCATCATAAGAAAATAATGAGGAACCAGAAAGACACATTTGTACAAAAATTTTCCTGAAGAATTATTTTAATAGACATATCAAAATAACTAAGTACAAGCAATGAAAATGATTAAATACTGATAACTTTTAAATGAAATACTACACAGCCATTAAAATTATTTTTATGAACTCTTATGACATGTGGTAAAATGTTTATGTTAAACATTAATAGAAAAATATCAAGAAATAATTTGTATGGCTCCAACTACATATAAAAAATGATTTCCAAAGAAAGGACTAAAGTACATTTATTAAAATATAATGTGTAGCTCCCTATAAGTGATGCATTATGAGTGATTTTTATTTACATATTTATAACATGAAATGTAGTAACTTCACTTTTGACGATCTATCTCAGCACCAAAAATATGGGTAAATCGGAGATATTTAAAGATGTTCTTTAGGCCAATATTTATAACAGCCACTCCTCCCTCCATGAAATAGCCTGCATGTCCAATCACAAGGCAACTATTAAATAACCTATGGAACATTCCTACTAGGCTACTGTGAAATCAATGAAATTTTATTTACAAGCAAAAACTTAATAGCTTAAAAGTTTTTTTATGAAAAACACTACATAAAACTGAACACTTCAAGAGAATGAGAAGATGAATCACAAACTGAGACAAAACATTTATAAAGGACTATTTATCCAAAATACACAACAAATACTTACAAAACAAAGAAGAAAATACCTCAATGAAAATATGGGTGAAAGTCCTTTAACAGTCACCTCACCAAAGATGGCAATATGCATATGAAGAACTGTTCCACATCATATGACTTCAGGGAAATGTAAATTAAAACAATAATGAGATACCATCTATGCCTATTAAAATGATTGCAGTCCAGAACACCAGTAACACCAAATGCTGGCCAGAATGTGGAAGAATAGGAATTGTTATTCTTTGCTAATGCAAATGCAGAGTGGTATAGCCACTTTAGAAGACAGTTTGGTGGTTTCTTATAAAACTAAATATACTCTTAACCAGAAGATCCAGCAATCACACTCTTTGGTATTTACCCAAAAGAGCTGAAAACTATGCCCACACAAAAACTCACACATAGATATTTATAGCAACTTTATTCATAACTGCCCAAACTTGGAAACAACCTAGATGTCCTTCAGCAGGTGAATGGATAAATAAGTTGCGGTTCATCCAGATAATAGAATATTATTTTGCACTAAACACAAATGAGCTGTCAATTCATGCAAAGACACAGAGGAACCCCAAATGCATATTACTAAGTGAAAGAAGCAATCTGAAGAGGCTACTTGCGGTATAACTCCAACTACATGACATTCTAGAAAGGATAAAACTATGGAGACAGTAAAAACAAAAATGGTTGTTAGGGGCTGAGGAGAGAAAAGATGAATCCATGGAGCACAGAGGATTTTTAGGATAGAAAAAATACTCTGTATGATACTACAATGATGGATATATGTCATAATATATCTGTCTAACCTCACAGAATGCACAACACCAAAAGTGGACCTTGATGGAAACTATGGACTTTGGGTAATTATGATGCCCCAGTGTAAGCTCATCAATTACAACAAATGTGTCCTCTGATAGGGGATAACGATAATGAAGAGACTGTGCATGAATGGGGGTAGGGATTATATAGGAAATCGCTGTACCTTCTCCTAAGTTTTGCTGTGAATGTAAAAAACAGCCTTAAAAAAAACCTGAATACACAATAATGTTACAACTAAGGGAAAACATGAAGAAGATAAATAATAGAATGATTAATATAGAAGTGATAAGGTTGAAGTGACATAAGATTGTACTGTTATTTGTAACTGTATATTTTACATATATTCTGAGTTTTCTAGATTGGATATGTGTAACTCTTTCCATATTTAAAAAAAAAACGTTGATATTGGCCAAAGGATACAAGCTGTCAGTTATAAAATTAATAAGTTCTGGGAATCTAACATACAGCATGGTGATTATAGTTAATAATATTGTATTGTATACTTGAAATTTACTGATCTTAAGTATTCTCTCACAAAAAAAAATGGTAACTATGTAAGGCTATTGATGAGTTAACTAGCTTGATTGTGGTTTCATATCACAACATATATGTGTATCAAATCACCATGTTTTACACATTAAATATATATAAATTTTATTTGTCAGTTTTATCTCAATAAAGTTAAAAATGTGAATGAGGTTTACAGTTCTACTAGATGACCACATTCTGTGAGAATACACGTTCTATACTAAATTAAATAATGAAAAAACAATGTCAAAAAAAGAAATAAAAAACATAAAACACAGCATGCTCTCAAACCTTAATTTGGTTTAGAATACATGAGAAAAAAAGGAGAGGCAATAGGGCAGAAAAGACCGGTCATAACTGAACTACAGAGAAGTCTTAGCTAGAATAAGAGACTTGGCTTTCATGAGGTAAGCAATAATTTGTTTTGTTTAATTTGGTTTTTATTTGCAGAAGAATGACAGAGTAAAAGCAATATTTTAATGACCTTTATCTATACATAATACATTAAGTTAAAGTACCTGATCAATTAAGGGGCCAGAGCAATGACCTAATGACCTGGTGATTGTGAGGGAAAAAAAGAGAAGAATGGACTTGAGTAAATTGTGAAAGTAGAATTGCTAAATTTAAAGACCAACTGATGTGGGTAACAAGGAAGATGAAAGTGTCTTGCGGATGTGTGTGCAAGTCTAAAATGACTTTGAGAATAAATAATTCTGCATTTAAGGAATACAGGGACATGGGGTGGAGAGAATGGTGAATTTCTGATGTGGTTAGAATATCCAACATATTTTAATTGTTTGTCTTATTTCTCCCTCTTTCACAGAGTAGTTGTGTCTGTTCATCCTTATGTAAAAGTAGTCTGGCAAAAATACATACCCCTTTCCCAACAGAAGTAAATATTCAGAAACAAAATGTAATCTGACAATTTCACATGGAAAAAGAAATTAAGTGTCATAGAACAAGGAAATACCTAAGTGTAAACATTCATCATCATTTTGATATATCATTTGGCATAGGGCAAGGATTCTCAAACTTTAGAGTGCCTTAGAATCATCCAGAGGGCTTTTTAAAAACACAGATTGCTGGATTCTACTCTCAAGTTTCTGAATCAGGAAGCTGGAGTGGGACCAGGAATTTTCATCTCTAACAAGGTCCTGGGTGATGCAGATGTTGCTGGTCTTGGGACCACAAGTGGAGAACCACTGCCCTGAAACCACATTACCCTAGGAACAGTAAAGACAAACTATCTTAAGTACCTGAGGGGAAGTGAAATATTATTGTCAGAGCTAATGTCTCAGAAGATAGTCTGGAATAGACCCCACGTAAGGCCTTTACTGGAAAGGCAAAATGGCAATTTGAACATGTGATGTTTCATTGCTTAGGCATCAAAAACCGATGTCCAGAGAACCTCACCTGTAGATTCAAACTAAGCCTAAATAATTACCACTAGATAGTCACTAGATCAAATTATGTTGTTAGTGAGGGACAAAAATGAAAGCAACAGAAAAATTGTTAATAACTAAATTTTCCTTTTACTCTATTGATTCTTGATCCATAATAGGCTAGCTTATGGGGTAAAAGAGTAGAAACTTACTATGCGTGAGCTACTTAAAGTTTGTGTTTTTCAATAACAATATCAATAATAAAAAGCAACAGTAATATCTTCTAAGAAATGTGATCATGTTTTATATGATTCCTATGCAGTTTTATAATTGTGGATAAACACGTTACCCAGTTTTTCTTATTCACAAATTTGCTACTTACATATCTAATATCTATGGTGATTCTGGGAGTCATATGAAGTTGCATGTATTATAAAATCCTAGAACTCAGAAATCAAGTCACTCCAAGACATGTAGTGAAAGATCTGTGCCATTTACTACCTGTGCAGATATAGAAAGTCATGTTAACCTTTTCAAATCTCAGTATAATTATTGATAAAATGGGAGTGAAAATTTCCATCTTGAAAACATTGCTGAATTGAATTAGCCAACATAAAGAAGGATCTTAATAAACATTATTTAGATATTTTGCTTGAAATATCTACAATATCATGTTGAAAACAGGTATAAAATTCCCTTTTTGATCCTTCTTTTTACCTATGATGGATCTGAGATAAGAAAGTGGAATCAACAACCAGAAAGAGTAGATTCTATCATGATTCACTGAAATAACTCGTTCATCCAACTCAAAACTAAGCCATTACTTAACCCATTATAGTCTTAAAACTATTAGTTCTGGAGTCAATATGGGATTTCCAGCATGTGCTGCCGTCATTTGATGAGGTATATATACATATCTCCCCCAGAATCAACTGAAAGAATCTAAAATTATCCAGCTTCTCTGTAACCAGAAACTCTGGAAAGTACTTGGATTGGAGTACACCTTCCACTAAGTCTAGATATGAAAGTCCGGTGGTAGCAGAAAGCAACAATCATTGCACATGTCACACCTAAACCATGCAGCTCTTTTCTCCAAGCAAAGCTCACAAGAGCCATAGGAGATCACTGCGAGGCCACCCAGGTGATCAGTTTGTAAATATTAAATGTTCCCAAGTCTCATAGAGCTAAAGTAACACCAGTGAAAATAATTGGCTTGTTCCCTCTCTTCTGTATCAACTTCACCAAAATGATCCTAACTTGTTTATTTTAAAATATGTTAAAGTTCAAACAAGTTTCGTATTAGGATGTGACCATTTAAAAAATTTTCTCAAAATATTTTTTAATGTTTATGTATTTATTTTTTAGAGAGAGAGAGAGAAAGAGAGAGCACACACAAGGTGGGGAATGGCAGAGAGAGGGAGACAGAATCTGAAGCAGCCATCAGGCTCTGAGCTGTCAGCACAGAGCCGGACCCAGGGCTTGAACCCACAAACTGTGAGATCACAACCTGAGCCGAAGTCAGACACTTAACCGACGGAGCCACCCAGGCACCCCTCTAAATATTTTTAATGCGATAAACATACATATGTAGTTTTAGATTATACCTTGAAAATATCATATTCTGATTCATCATCTTATCTAAATTATATTAAAACATTCAAGATTCTAACATGAAACAGTGCTAATGATACTTCTTAGATCAAGATATTTTAAAATTCTGGGTTTATTTTGCTGCACAGACATCAAACCACAAAAAGAGGGAATGGAGTGGGGAAGAAACCTAGAGATTATCAAGAATTTACTTCTGAGACTTTTATCTAAGATCAAAGTTCACATACAGCCAAGAAAAGAAGTGGTCCCTATCATCAATTTAAACCTTGATGGATATTTCATGCCAATTTGAACTTCTGAAATAGCTTTCATCTCAGATTTCAAAGTGATTTTATAAGAAAATATGCTTTACTTCTTTAATTGCATTGACTTAACCATATACTACACAGAAAACCATTTTACAGATGCAAAAACTGAAGCAATGACCCAATGAATCAGGAATGCAGAAAAAGACACTTCTTAGATTGTTTAGTCAAATAGTTTCCAAATTCCACAGCACTATATTTACTGCATATTAAACAAACTATATATTTGTGATGTTCTCATTATTATGTATCAGATCATTTCTCTGGATCTTTCTCAATAGAAATGCCACAGGGCCACTTAAGGAATGGGCTCGTGTACTGAATGATCCACATATGGTTCTTACTGTGAGACCCCTCACAGACACACACAGTCACAGCATATTCTACAGTTTCCTAAATAGTTTTAGTTTTAAGAAACAGTACTCAAGTCTCCTGCACCTCTAATATTAAATATATGATTAATGTGCAAACATACTTTCCCTGGAAACAGAGCACATGCAAGTCAGCAATACCTGTCTTGCATAGTGAAATGAATCAAATACTGTCAAGGGAAACAGCAAATGGACTTCCAATATAAACTGACAATTTCTTTTTAAGCAACAACTATATTTACCATCCAGGTAAGGCAATGCAGAAAGATACCATAAGAGAGGCAATTCTTGCTTTCAGTGAATTTAGAGTCTACCTAGAAAAATAAAACATTCTCAAACACAGAACAACTTGAGAAAAAGCAAGGATTAGTGCTGGCCAATAACATATAACATATGTAAATACCATGGATCATATGGATTGAAGGTATTATCTAAGTGTACTCTGGTTAAAAAGGAAGATCCCTCTTCAAGAAGCGTAACATCTGGGCCAAGTTCCCTGCTCTGGTCTTTGCATTGATGCTAATGCCCGTTCCACCCATGCATTCCTAATAAAAGTACCTTATTTTCATGTCTTCTCACTTTTTTTTTTCTTTTTTTTTTTACATTCCTAGTGTCTTCTCTCAGTGATCTAAGCTATACAGTGTTTCTGGAATTATCTTCCTAAGGCCCAAGTCAGATCACGTTATAGTGAATAAGGAGGTTAGACTGTGAAGTCAAGGGAATCAGACACTGAGTCCTGGCCCTGTCACTTATTATTATATCACCTAAGTGAGTAGGAGCAGCTTACTTAATGTTCCTAAGCCACAGATTATTTATCTGTTGAATAGAGACAATAACAATATATCTACTTTTAAATTTTCCATAAGGCTTAAATAAAAATATAAAAATTCTTACCAGAATATTCAGCGCATAGTAAATGTTCAATAAATGTGAGATGTTTTAATTCTATCCCTCCCATCACAAATAAAGGCCTTTCAAGTTGACTATCAGATAAACTATGAGGCAAACCAGAAATTCATACCCTTTTACTTCATGGCACAGGCTATTGTTCTAGATTTCTATCATAACAGTCCCTTATTGCCAATCCATGTTGCAGCCAAACAAGATAATGTACCCTCTACATTCTCCTTATAATGTCCTATCCCTCTGTGTCCTTAGAATGTCCTATCCCTCTGTGTCCTTAGAATGTCCTACCCCTCTGTGTTTGGGTAGTTCCTATGATTGGCCTCAAATATCCTTCTCATCCCCAATCCCCCTTTCAAGTTCAGTTCCTCAATGGTCAAATCCAAGTGCTGCCTCTTGCATGATACAACTTTTATCCCCTGACCAGACATGGAGTCTCTGTTTCTAATTCCAAGAGCACACCTGCTAGCAAATTTGAGCTCTTCACTGTCAAAGACTGGGCTTTTCTCTCATTTTGATGGCCAAAGCTGCCAGCATACTGTCTTCACAAAGCAAGATTGAAATAAAGGCTGAATGAATGACGAATTAACAGACTGAACAAAAGACATATCAGAACACAACTGTCCCTGTCCCATGGGAACTTACATAGCAAAGTTGATTCACATTTGAACAAATATTTAATGCACAGGATACAAAAGCACTGGGCTTTCCAATATTGTTCAATTACCTTACTTGAAAGATCCCCAAAGCGGGTGTCAAAGTTAGTTACCGCACAGTGATAATTCTATTTTATGGCCAAACAAGCAAACTGACATATATTAGGCACAACTTGAAGGAGGTAAGTCTAGTTGCATTGTAAGTTTTGATAAATCTCCCAGAAATACAGGTTTATGCTCATTTTTTAGGGACAGAAAACATATTAAGCCACCTATCCTTACTGAAACAACATAAAGGGACTTGTGCTCATATTACCCAATAGAATATAGGTAACTTAGAAACTCATTTAATTAACCAAATAGGGTCACACCTATGAGTCTGTCATCTTGCAGCCCTAACTTCATCTAAAATGTAAACTAGAACTTTGGGTATGCTGCAGGTCAAAATTATGGTATTCATGTTTCCCTGAGTTTAATAAAAGTTAAAGTACTTTGGCAAGAGTATGATGTAATTCAAATCAAGTGACCACAATTACTTTTCTTACCAGCCATTCCAGGAACAGATTTAGCCTTAGGACTGATATATCCAAGCCTGTTCTGCTTTAATGGCTCAGGGTTCCATGGGGTCTCCCCAGCAATTATTTTAAAATTAATGACTGCTTTCTGATTTAATCATTTAACTAACTTTTCTTCCTTGACCCTTCTTTAACTGCAGCAGATCTTTTGTTTCCTTCAAAAGACATTAGGATGAATACAGCAAATTCGGGGTTAGGCTCTGACCTTTACTTACAGACACAATTAGAGCTGGGCCATTTTAACTCTGGTGACTCAGTGAAAGCAGACCTGCTGTAAAGAAGGGCAGTAAAGAAAGGTCAAAGACTAATGGAGGAAAGATGCTAGGTGGCCTTTTAAAACCCCAAAGTATATATTGCCCGTCATTCCATTTACTCACTCATTGTTTCAATGTCTTTCAGAAAGTAATATAATAAGTTTAGGGCATTCCTGAAGTTACCATGTATGGGTAAAGAAAGCTTACACTATGGGTCAGAGGTTCTTAACCTGTGGCCCAGGAAAGGCTTCAGGTGATCCAACTTCCTTGAAGGGTATGAAAATTTTGTGTTTATGCACATTTCTTTTTTTTCCGCACAGAGATTTCATAATGTCATTAACTTCTTGGAGGAGTCTGTATCACCCAAAATGTTAAGAATCACGGACACAGAATAACAAGGTAGGTGTTAAAATAAAGATTCAATTACATCCAAATGACTCTTTAAAAATGTTTTATATGTGTTATCTTCAAAATCCACAACATTCAAGTCAGACAACCAGAATATAATTCCTAGCACATGGGCATAGGTGTCTTCAATTGAATAACTAGACTTCGTAGAAAGAATGCACCTGGGAATAAACTAAACCACCAACTTCTAACCTTGAAACTGATGATTTATTGGAAACAGAGGAGTTTCATAAAGTGAAAATTTGTGCATGGAAATGGAAATTAGAGTTGGAAAGGCATGCAAAGAGCACGTAAAGCAAAGGAAACAGAGCAGAGCGATTAGAGCACACTGGAATTGGCAGAATGGCTGTGAGCACATATCCTGAAGTCAGACAATCTGAAAGGGAATCTACATCTATCATTTTCTAGTTAGTGGTGTGGCCCCCAAATATGTATCCAATTGGGTTAAGTGTAATATGCTTAGAACAGTGCCTGGCATACAATAAGTACTACTTAACTGTTAACTGCTGATGACATTAGCTGCTGGTGGCAATAATCAAGATAGAAAGAAGGTCACATCTAACATGAACATTAGTATTTGTTTTTTAATTTTTATTTATTTTTGAGAGAGACAGAGACAGAGACAGAGCACAAGCGGGGGAGGGGCAGAGGGAGACACAGGAACCAAAGCAGGCTCCAGGCTCCAAGCTGTCAGCACAGATCCTGACGCAGAGCTCAAACTCATGAACTGTGAGATCATGACCTGAGCTGAAGTCAGATGCTCAGCCGACTGAGCCACCCAGGTGCCCCATGAACATTAGTATTTAAAGCCAACCCCAGGACAGAGGCTGTTCACTTTCTTTTTCCTTCTATGACTCAATTTTCAGATCTGGGCCACCACTGATCTCATTGCTCCAGCGCTTACTCTTCAGCTATCCCTTTCAAGATTTTTCACACTATATAGTACTTTAGGCAACATTAATATTAGTAATAATAAAAATAAAGTTATATTTTGATGTAATACTTCACAGTTCCTGTGATGTAGACAAGTCGGGCCAGGTTATAAATATTCCCACTTTTACAGATGGAAATTTTATATCAAAGACTGTTCAAAGTATTATATAAATTAATTTTAGGGGCGCCTGGGTGGCTCAGTTGGTTAAGCATCCGATGTGGGCTCAGGTCATGATCTCGCAGTCGGCGGGTTCGAGCCCCACATCGGGCTCTGTGCTGACAGCTCACAGCCTGGAACCCGATTCGGATTGTGTGTGTCTCTCTCTCTACCCCTCCCTTGATCATGCTCTCTCTCAAAAATAAATAACATTAAAATTTTTTTAAATTAATTTTAAACGAGCATATAAGCACCAGACCAGTAATTACTAATCTTCCTAAATTTTAGTAACTCCATTTTACTGATAAGACCATCTTCTGTAACATTTTTCATAGAAATTCTCACAAGAATTTTAGAGGTGCAAGGACCTTAAACTCTCTTAGTTCAATGATCTTATTTTATAGATGAAGAAACAAAGTTATGGACACTACACGTTTTTGTTTGAATAGGGCTGACTCAAATTCACTTTCCTGAATTCAGCTTTTCTTAATTGTATCTCAGCTACTGTATGTATCTAGAACAAAGTGTTTGCTAGAGGTTGAGATTATTGGTGATCTCTGTGTATTTGTTTGTTCTCAAAGACTGAAAATGAGTGCCTTGGTACCAGGGGCATATTAGTCTATTATTATGACCAATCATACTTCTTTGAAAGGACTCATATAGTACATATTAGTTACTATAAGTAACAGCACAGAAAACACTATACCCATTCATTCTTAAAGGAAACTGAGGCATAAGTCAACCTAAAGTTGCCAGGAAGGACTTCAAAACAACACGTACTCCCTCCAGCCTTAGAGACAGAAATTAATTATAATGTGATGAATTGTTTCAGAGATGGACCATGGTGAACCCATCCTATGTGGCCATCCTCCCAGCATCCTGCCAGCCTCCAAACCCTGGAGTAGACAAAGATCTAGATCATTACTGTCACCTGTAAGAAACAACCCACACATCAAAGAGATAATGTAGGAGGCTTTTACTTTTTGTATTCTATTCATCAGTATTTTTCATATCACATGTCTGTATTACTTCTATAGTAATTTTGAGGTTAAGAAATTTATGATATGTCTTTAGCCAGTGAGAAAATATTGTGAAAGAAAAAAAAATGAAAATTCCAAAAAGAGATTAGAATACTTTTTTCCTTTTGATTGGTTTGTTTACTTTTTTAAAAAGGTCAGCATAGGATAATTTCACATTTTAATTATATCATTGCTGTCTATCTATTAAACCAAATATTAGTTATGTTTACCTGTCACTGAAGAAATGATTTGATATACATTGTTAAAAATGCAAACCATTATTTCAGCATCTAGTATATGTCGTCTGAAAACAGTGGAGTATTAAAAGGAAAAAAGAAAGAAAAGAAAATGTAGGTGGAGCACTTAAACGAAAAATCTCATTGTATCCACACATGTGAACAAAACCTTTACCTGATTACTAAAATGTTGAGAATTTCCTCTAAAGTGTCTATCATTTTTCAAACACATACCTTTTTATTTTCTTAGTTTATTTAATTTTGTGAGAGAGAGAGAGAGAGAGAGAGAGAGAGAGAGAGAGAGAGCGCCAGTAGGCAAGGGGCAGAGAGAGAGGGTGAGAGACAATCCCAAGCAGGTCCTGCACTCTCAGTGCATAGCCCGATGCAGGGCTCAAACCCATGAACCGTGAGATCATGCTCTTGAGTTGGATGCTTAACCAACTGAACCACCCAGGTGCCCCTCAAACATACTTTTGATGAAAAGGGCAAATTAGATGATGATACAGCATGCATCTTTAATTGAAGCTATTTTAATCGTGGAAACTCTTTTCTGTTTTTGTTTTTTTCATTCAGTTGGAAAGAAGAAAAAATTAACACTGAGTAGAAGAGATTATAATTTTCCTCCAAAAATCAAATATATAAAATATATACTAAATAACATAAAGAAAAACTAGTCAACTTTCACGCATATTTCAAAGCATGAATAAACATATGTTGGGGGATTTATTAAGAAATTCCTTATTTTGCAAAGTTAACTTAGGTGATCTACAAAAAACTCTCCATCTTTCAGTACTGCAGGCTTAGAGATTCTGTTCACAAGGCTATATAAGACCCATCCTGCCTGTGTGCTCATGGTCACATTCACCTAATGTGAGGAAGAGTTCTTGAAAGGTATCCATTATGCAACATTGAATGAAAAACATGGGAAATGGACAGAAGTGACCCCCAAACTGTATCCTGGGGTCCTAAAGGGTCAACTAATCACTAATCACATGTGTCAAGTTGGCCAGGCCATGGTACCCAGATACTTAGTCAAACACTAGTCTAGATTTTTTTTTTAATGATTTATGCTGTGAAGCTATTTTTCAGATGGGAGTAGCATTTAAATCAGTAGACTTTATGTAAAGCAGATTACTCTCCATAATGTAGGTGGATCCCATCCAATCAGCTGAATGCCTTAAGAGAAAAAAGACAGTCCTCTCCCAAGAAAGAGAAAAGTCTGCTACTTGACTGCCTTCAGATTTGAACTACAACGTCAGCTCTTCCCTGGGTCTCCAGCATATACGCCTCCTCTGGAGACTTTGGCTTTGCCAGCCTCCACAATCCCTTAAACCAATTCCTTCGAAATCTCTCTCACATGGGGTGAGTGGCTGGCTCAGTCGATAGAGCATGTAAGTCTTAATCTCGAGACTGTGAGTTTGAGCCCTACATTGGGTATAGAGATTACTTAAAAAGTAAATTAAAAAAATAATAATAAATAAATAATAAAAGTTTTTAAAAATCTCTCTTCTGCTCTGCTGTATGTGTGTGCAGTCGGCTACTCTGTAAAACAGGGTAATTTCCCAATTTTTTCAGAATTATTAAAAGAGATAACATATGTACAGTGCTAAGGCAGATAAACATTAGTTATTAATGAATTCTCATTGAGAGAATGTTGTCCCTTTTCTTTATCTTCATGTTGTTATTTTCAATATAGAGGTAGTATCTAGGATACAGTGACAAGGGAAAAGTCACTGTGGGAAAGTATCAAAATTATTTATTTTACTACTACTACTATTTCTATGGGGAGGAAAATTGCATACAAACAGTTAAAACCCTGTATAAATACATGAACAGGGAAAATATAAACAGATTCTGTTATATCCAAATGATGGAATACTACTCACCAATAAAAAAGGGATGAAGTACTGACACATACAACATGCATAAATCCTAAAATGGCATGCTAAGTGAAAGAGACCAGAAACAAAAGAGTTTATATAAAAGCACTCCATATAGATATATACAGATATCTATATATCTATAGATATATAGATATCTATATATATCTATAGATATATATATATGTATGTGTGTGCATGTGTGTGTGTATACATATAACTTAATAAAATGGAAACTAATCTATAGTGACAAAAAGCAGGTCAGTTGTTGCTTTGGGAGTGGCGGGAAGCAGAAAGAAGGTTTACAAAACTAGCGTATGTGAACAGCAAAACTTACTAAATAGGGGCACTTGGGTGGCTCAGTCAGTTAAGCATCCAATTTCAGCTCAGGTCAGGATCTTGCAGTTCGTGAGTTCGAGCCCCAAGTCGGGCTCTGGGCTGGCAGCTCAGACCCTGGAAGCCTGCTTTGGATTCTGTGTTCCCTTCTCTCTCTCTCTACCCCTTACCAGTTCACAGTCTCTCTCTCTTTCTCTGTCTCTGTCTCTCTCTCTCAAAAATAAACATTAAAAATTATAAAAGACTTATCAAAATTGTATACTTTAAACATGTACAGCTACTTGTAAGTCAGTTATACCTCAATAAAGTTTTTCAAAAGCTGTCTGCAAAATAAGTACATTGCAATATATTTTTAAATATCTGTATTCATTCAGGTATTCTTTAATATTTAAAAGTACTAACTGGACAAGACAGGCATGATGGGAACTGAAAGGATAAGTTACTATGACCTTAAGGCTGCCACAATCAAATCTGGCAAGAGACATGAAATAAACAACAAATAATAGTGAACTTATTACAAATACAACTTTTAAAAGCCTGGGGAAGGAGGAATTATCTTTTTTTCTGGAATTATTATAGAAGGCTCTTTCAAAGAATCATTCAAATATCAATTTCTCCATGAAGTCTTTCCTGTCCATACTATTTAAAAGTATAGTCCTATCCCTCTACATATTTTCTCCATAGTGTTCATCATCATCCTCTGACAGCATTTTACTCATTTGTTTTGTTTGACATCCACACCTCCCCATACACATACATTAAATTAAACTCTACAAAGCCAGAAATTGTCTGTTTTTTTTTTTAAGTTTACTTATTTATTTTGAGAGAGAGAGAGTACAAGCATGGGAGGCACAGAGGAGGAAGAGAGAATCTGAAGCAGGCTCCATCCTGTCAGCGCACAGTCTGATGTGGGGCTTGAATTCACAAACCATGAGATCATGACCTGAGCTGAAATCAAGAGTTGGACGCTTAACCTGCTAAGTCACCCAGGTGCCCTGGTCTGTTTTGTTCAGTGCTGAGTTTCTATAACTCCTGAGAGAATTAATTACATAAAAGGTGTGCAAAAAACATTTTTCCTGAATAAGTGAGAAAGTGAACTGAAAATTTACCATAGGGCAGATCCTAGGCTGGCACTGGGGGGATTAAAGCAGTCAATTCAACAGACGTAATTCCTCCCATTATAAAATGTAAACATACATGCAGTAAATAATACAAAATAAGTTAAATATAATCATGCCTATCTGAGACTGGATTTGTCTAAGAAAAGCACAGAATAATGGGAAAGGCTATCCCAGGGCCACCTAATCTGAGATTACAATGTCTGGAAAGCTCTCATGGAAGAAGTAACATTTAGCTGAGATCTGGAAGGTAAGTAAGAATTATCCAGGAGAATGTGATGAAAGGATGTGCCATCAGTGGAGAGAACAAGGGTGGAGGGTCTGAGACAGAATTCAGTACACTTTAGGAACATAGGAAAAGGAGAACAGTGTGGCAGGAGAGCAGTACACAAGGACAGGGTAGGGAGGGATGAAAATGGAGAGTTGGGAGTAAAATGGCATCTCTTGAAGGAAACATTAAGGATTTTATACCTTCTCCTTAAACTAGTAGGAAGTCACTTACAGCTTATATCTAAGCAGAAGAATAGCATGATTAGATTTGCTTTGTAAACTGATCACTGGGCTGTGTGGATAAGGAACTGGGGATAGGTAAGAACCAAGTGTCAAGGACTGATTATGAGGCCACCGCAGTGATCTAGGAATTGTGTCGGTCCATCTCAGTCTTCTGAGCTTAGTGACATGAGGTTCTTCATACTACTCTCTTATTAGAGGTTTAATCTCTGTAGTATTGACAGTTACATTTCCATTTCCAGTGTATCGTGCCTTCTCTTTTATTTATTATTTATTTTCTTTAAAGTTTCTTTGTTTATTTTGAGAGAGAGCGAGCAAGCGGGAGAGGGGCAGAGAGAGAGGGGAAGAGAGAATCCCAGGCAGGATCCATGCTATCAGCTCAGAGCCCAATGAAGGTTGGATGCCTAACTGCTTAACTAACTGAGCCACCCAGGTACCCCTGTGCCTTCTCTTTTTAAATTATTAATCCTACCAGAGGTTTGTCCATTTTTATTAGCCTTTCAAAGGACCAATGTGAGTTTGTGGACCGACTGTATTATATGTTTACTGTTTTGTATACCTATTTTTCTACTTCAAGAATTTATGATCTTATTTTCACTGTTTCTTCTTCCTACATTCTTTGGATACATCCAGCTATTTTTTTTCTAACTTCTAAATTAAATGCTTAACTGATGCATTCTAAATGGTTATTCTCTCTAATATAGTACTTGGGCTATGCATTTGTTTTACATTGTGTACTGAAATGTGGTGGTTGTTTCCATTCAGTTCATATTTTATAATTTGTATCATGATTTCTTCTTTAAGCTCTGAGCTGTTTAGAAGAATGCTTTTGAATTTTCAATGGTGGTTCTTTTTACTTTTAATGTTTTACTGTCAACTTGCTATATTGGAAGAAAATGGATTCTGCATGAAACATTTTTTTAATAAGTTAAAGCTAACTTTAGAGTCCACAAACAGTTTTTAATAGCTTCCCATGTAGTTTTGATAAGTATACACATTTCCCTTGGGAGTGGATGAAATTACCTAGGTAGAGAGTTTCATATGGTAAGAAGAGGACGAAAGGCCATATTATTACTCCTTCTATCATACAAATATTTGCTGTATGTTTCAGAGTTCCTGACACACATGTATTACCATCAGCCATACATGCCTATTTATTATGTCTGTTGTACTTTTCTGTACTTTCACAGATTCTCTTTGCTGTTTTTAAACACCTGCCACCATTGTTCCATAGCAACCACTTTTCTTCATCAAATAGCATGGACTTATTTCTTAAAATCAGCTAGCTCATCAACTCCTGTAGTAAAGCTCTAAGATTTCTCTAATTTGGTTTTGATGCCTCTCCTACATGCTCCCATAGTGCCTTGACAGATCACTTAACTCCCTAACCATGGTTATTCTTTCCCCTGTTAGACTGTGAAGGTCCAAAGTCAGGGATATCTCAGATACTACATTTGTTTCCCTTAGTATAATGACTCAAATATGAATTTGGATTAAATGAGTCAATGAGTTTTGTTTAAGCCCCAAATGAAAACATATTAGAGGAAAATTAATCAATTCTGCAACTTGATTATGTTATGAGAAACATGATAGAATCGCTTATACTTAATTTCATTAGAAGAAAAAGTTTATACTATCAAGTTGATTATGTAAGATTAATAAATTCTTTAATACACAGAGACTCTCTGCACAAAAAATTATACAAAATGTTCAACTAAATAATGATTGCATTAAATAAAAGACATTTTCCAATACGGAACAAAATGTCATCAAAAGGAATGTTTTTGTTTTTGTTTTTTTTAATGACAGGACAGTTTATGGATTTTTTCTATATGCTCCATTGTAGGTAGGAATAGTGAGGTACCCTCTAACCTAAAATGAGGAAAAACATGACGGCCTTCAGCAAAAAAAAAAAAAAAAAAAAAACTTAATTCATGGCTCTGTTTAGCTTGGATCAGTTACACCCTTTAATTCACTCAGTCATTCAGTCAGTCAGCCACCCAGCCATTTATACATACTTACTAAATATCTACTATGTACCGATCACTACTTACCAGTCACTATTCTGAGTCTCACAAGTGATGAAATCACACAAAAATCTCTGCTTACATGAAAATTATATATAATTACTAGCACATGACAAACCTGAAGTAAACAGAAGGATTTTGTCAGTAAGGAAATAGTTCATATGTCGGACCAACACTTGGAGAAGCTGTAAGATTGTGCACATGTAATCGAATCACTAGAGAAGTGTACTTTGCTATGTGGAAAAATATTTCATCAGAAGTCATTCTGACCTAGAAGAAATATGCCTAAGGAAACGCTTCCTTTCTTTATCACATTTCTCTACTCATGAAACAACCTACAAGAACTAATTTTGCTTCTCAATTTCCCACCAGGAATTTTTTTTAAAGGACCAAGTTCAAAGAAATACATTAAACATTATATGACCCTTTAGAAAATAGAAACGTAGTCAAAGTCTAATACTGTAAGCCTGGTGAAAGACAACTTTCTGCCAGGCTGATGACCAGCCACAATACAAACCAAGGTTTCTTTTTGGCATACAGCCTACACCCTTTTTTAACGACACTGCAAAGGACCAGATATTTCCTTTAACACATCAACATCTACTAAATAAAACGTGGAAAAATGCTTTGCATTTCATACAGATATGATACAAGAGAAATTTAAAAGTGTAAGCAAAGGGTGGTGAATAATATCACCCTAGAGGTATGATATTCAACTTATTTTGAGAAAAAAATGCTTACAAAAAAGTAACAGGCATGGTCAGCATTAATTTTATGTTAGTTTTAACTCAAGGAGACAATTCTAAATGTACAGAAAAAATTTCATTACTAGGTACTCTTTTCAGCTAAGATGGATATGCAAAGATACCAAGGGCAATATGATTTACATAATATAGGTCAATATCTCAAAAATGATATTTTAGAATACTTGTTTTTGCTGTGGCCTTAAATATAAGAGTTAAAGAATTAATGTACAATTTACTTGAACAACTGTAAGTATATAAATGAGATATTAAGGGGCAGGACCAAAATAATGACACAGGATATTCTTAAATTTCCCTTCTCCCACAGATGCTCCCACAGATGTGTACTGAATGTACACAGCTACACAGGGAGTAATTCCCTCCAGAGAAATCCAGAAACTAGCTGAATGACTCCTACACATTCGGCAAGTGAGAAAATACACACACCTAAATTGGTAGGAAAGGCTGAGACACACTCTTGCCAAACGCCACCCTTAGCACAGTGCCATACAATTGTGAGGGAACCCCCAGTTCCCAGCTTCTCTCTGAGGAGTGAAGGGTTTGGACCATACATCTAACACTGCAGATAATTAAGGCTTCCACCTGAGGGATAGGTCCCCCAAATTCTGTGCTCAGAAAGTCAACAGGGCTTGGAGTCCCACAGTATTATAGCAAACAAAGAGGCAGTTCTTCACAGGAGCACAAGCATTTGCCATGGCTGTTCCACCAAGGGTGAGCACAGCAGCAGTAGGCAAAAACTACTATCTCCCAGTCCTTCCCTGAAGAGGACTGACTGTGGCTTTACAAGTTGCTGCCTGAGAATTCAGCTTCTAGTGAGCACACATCTAGTGCTGCTGTAATCCTCTTTGGAGACCGGTGGGGGGGGGGGGTGTCGGCGGGCACTCCTCTGTATTTTCCCTCAGTCTCATTCCAATGATACAATCATGTCACAAGAGAATAAAACCAAGTTGCCAGTATCTCTCTGGAATAAGATGATATATACATCTAGCACTCCAACTTTTACAATAGCTGCCACTTGAAGGATGGGCACCCAATTCATTTAGCTCTTGTAGTCAGTGCGACTTACATTCATGAGTCACACAGGACTATAACAAACAAAGAAGCAGTTGTTAGTGGGCACATGAGCACTCACCACACCACTAGAACTTAATGAAGAAGGAGCAGGCCAAAACAACCACCTCCTGGTTTCTCCTGGAAGAGGCACGTACTCAACTGCATATATGCCTAGCTGATGTGTGAAAGTCCTGCTTCTAATCAGCCTGCACCTAGGCACTGACTGCAATCTTCCCCATTGGGACACTGATGGGTCTTAGCAGACCCTTAACTACTGGCAGCCACTAAAAATAAAGACAATGCCTTAGACAATTACAAAAGGTTGAGAAGCAACTAGGCTTCTTGGGCTATGCTTATTGACAAGTTCATCTCCTACATGAGACCAGTCTATAAAGATACGAAAAGGTGGCTGTTTCAGCCAATGGGCAGAAACTAACACAGAGCCAAGGAAAACCAAGAAACAAGGGAACAAAATAAATCTCCAGAAACTGATCTTAATAAAATAAAGATAAGTGATTTACTCAGTAGAATTAAAAGTAACAGTCAGAAAGATGATGGCCAAAGTCAAAAATGCAAAGCATGAACAAGTGAGAATTTCAATAAAGGGATATAAAATATTTAAAAATAATAAGTAGAAGTCATAGATCTGAAATGCAATAACTAAACTGAAATATTCTTTTTTTTCAATATATGAAGTTTATTGTCAAATTGGTTTCCATACAACACCCAGTGCTCATCCCAAAAGGTGCTCTCCTAGATACCCATCACCCACCCTCCCCTTCCTCCCACCCCCATCAACCCTCAGTTTGTTCTCATTAAACTGAAATATTCAATAGTGGGGTTCATCTGCAGACTAGATTAAGTGGAAGAAAGGATCAGCAAACTCAAAGACAGTGGGATTGATCTAATTAGAGGAGCAAAAAGAAAAAAGAATGAAAAGAGAGAAGATAGCTTAAAAGACTCATTGGACAACATCAAGCAGAACATATTTGCATTATACAGAAGGAGAAGAGACAGAGAAAGGAGTAAAAAGCTTATTCAAAGAAATAATGGCTGAAAACTCCCCTAAGACTGGGAAAGGAGCAGACATCCAGATCTAAGAAGCCTAAATAATGGCAAATCTAAAGAAACCTACACTGAGATACATTTTAATTAAAGTGTCAAAAGTTAAAGTCAAAGAGAAAATCTTAAAAGCAGCAAAAGTAAAGAAATGTGTTACATGGAAGAAACACCCTTAAGAGTATGAGCAGATTTTTTAGCAGAAATCTTGCAGGCCAGAAGGCAGTGGGATGTTATATTCAAAGTGCTGGAAAAAAATAAACCTGTCAACCAAGAATACATGGGAAAGTTGTCTTTTAAAAAGTGACGGAGAGATAAAGAGTTTTCCAGAAAAACAAAAGCTACAAGAGATCATCACAACTAAATTGACTTTACAAGAAATGTTAAGGGGAGTTATTCAAACTGAAATGAAAGAATATTAATTAGCAACATGAAAATATAACAAAGTGTCAAACTCACTGGTCAAGGTAAATATACAGCTTAATTCAGAATACTCTAATATGGCAAATATAGTGGTGGGTAAATAACATTTAATGCTGGTATAAAGGTTAAAAGACAAAAGTATTCAAAATAATAACAAAACAATTTGTTAATGGATACACAACATAAAAATATGGAAACTGTGACATCAAAAACAAAATTTGGGGGGAGAGTGTAAAAATGTAGTAGTTTGTGCATTTGGAGTTAAGTTGTTATTAAAGTAGACTACTATAACTATAAAATGTAAGCCTCATGAAAACCACAGAGCAAAAAGTTACTGTAGATACACAAAAAATATGGAAAGAAATCAAAGGCTACACTACCAAAAAAACCTCATCGAATCGCAAGAGAAGAAAGAAACCAAAGAACTACAAAACAGCCAAAAAACAAAACAATTAACAAGAAGCAACAGTAAGTACATACCTATCAATAATTACTTTAGGGGCGCCTGGGTGGCTCAGTTGGTTGAGCGACCGACTTCGGCTCAGGTCATGATCTCGTGGTTTGTGAGTTCAAGCCTCACGTCGAGCTCTGTGCTGACAGCTCAGAACCTGGAGCCTACTTCAGATTCTGTGCCTCCCCCTTTCTCTACCCCTCCCCTGCTCTCTGTCTCTCTGTCTCTCAATAATAAATAAATGTTAAAAAAATTTTTTTAAATAATAATTACTTTAAATATAAATGGACTAAATCCTCTAATCATAAGATGCAGAGTATTGAATGGACAAAAAACAGTACTCAACTATGTGCTGCATGCAACAGACTCACTTGAGCTTTAAGGACACAGATAGGTTAAAATGAAAGGATGGAAAAAGGTATTCCATGCAAATGGAAACCAAAGAAGGCAGGGATAGCTATATTTATATTAGACTAAATACTTTAAGCCAGAGCCATAATAAAAGACAAAGAAGGACATTATATAATAAAAAGCCATCAATTTATCAACAGCATATATCAGCTATAAATATGTATGAACCACAACATTGGAGCACCTAAATATATAAAGTAAATATTAACAGACCTGAAAGAAGAGATAAGCAGCAATACCATAATAGTAGTTTACTTTAAGAGTCACCTTCCAACAATGGATATATCATTCAGATGGAAAATCAATAAAGAAATATTGGTTTGAAAATACGTATTAGACCAGACAGACCCAACAGACAGATACAGAACATTTCATCCAATAGCATCAGAATTTACATTCTTCTCAAGCATACATGGAGGAACATTCTCAAGAGAGACCATATGTTAGACCATATGTTCATAAACTTAAGAAGGCTGAAATCATATCAAGCATCTTTTCCAACCACAACAGTGTGAAACTGGAAATCAATTACAAGAAGAAAACTGCAAGATTCACAACTATGTGGAGATTAAACAACATGCTGCTGAACAATAAATGGGTAATAGAAGAAATCAAAAGGGAAATAAAAACATCTTGAGACAAATGGAAGTGGAAATATAACATACAAAACTTAAGGAATAAAACAAAAATAGTTGTAAGAGAAATGTTCATAGCAATAAATACCTACATTAAAAAAAAAAAACTTGAAGAACTGAACTTTTATCTCAAGGAACTAGAAAAAGAAGAATAAATTAAGCCTGAAGTTAGTGGAAGATAGGAAATAACAAGGATCGGAATAGAATACAGAAATATAGAATATAGAATATTCTACATGGAATATAGAAATAGAGACTAGAAAGACAATAGAAAAAATCAATGAAACTAAAATCTATTTTTTGAAAGATAAAATTGACAAACCTTTAGGTAAATAAGTAAAAGAGGTAAAAGACTTAAATAAATGAAGTCAAATGAGAAATAGGAGACATTACAAACGATAACATAAAAGTACTAAGGATTGTTAGAAACTACTATAAACAATTATATGCCAACAAATTAGATAATGTAGAAGAAATAGATAAATTTCTAGAAACATACAACTTACCAAGACTGAATAATGAAGAAACAAAATCTCACTACACCAATTACTAGAAAGGAGATGAAATCAGTAATCAAAACTGCATATGGTTCAACATATGCAAATCAAGAAATGTGATATACCATATTAACAAAACGAAGGAAAAGAATGACCATCTTAATAGAGGCAGAAAAATCATTTGGCAAATTAAAACATACATTATAAAAACTAAACAAATTGGGTACAGAAAGAATGTACCTCAATATAATAAAGGCCATATATGACAAGCCCACTGCTAACATCAAAATCATTAGAGAAAAGCTAAAAGCTTTTCTTCTAAGATCAAGAACAAGACAAAGATTCCACTTTCACAACTTTCATGCAATATAGTATTGGCAGCTTTAGCCAGAGCAATTAGGCAAGAAAAAGAAATAAAAGACATTCAAATTAGAAAGGAAGAAGTAAAACTATCTATATTTGCAGATGACATAGTATTATATATAGAAAACCTTAACAATTCCACCAAAATAGTGTAAATTCAGTAAGTTTGCAGGATACAAATTTATGAAATTATGTATTAACAACAAACTATCTAAAAAGAAATTAAGAAAACAATCCCATTTACAATACCATCAAAAAGATTAAAGTACCTAAGAATAAAATTAACCTGGGGCGCCTGGGTGGCTTAGTCAGTTGAGCATCCGAGTTCAGATCAGGTCATGATCTTGCAGTTGGTGAGTTCGAGTCCCACCTAAGGCTCTGTGCTGACAGCTCAGAGCCTGGAGCCTGCTTTGGATTCTGTCTCTCTCTCCTTCTGACCCTCCTCCACTCACACTTTTTTTCTCTCTCTCAAAAATAAATAAGTATTTTAAAAAAAATTTTTAAAAGAATAAAATTAACCAGAGAGGTGAAAGATCTACACACTGAATACTATAAAACTTTGATGAATGAAATTGAAGACACAAATAAATGGAAAAATAATCTGTGTTCATGAATTGGAAGAATACTGTTAACATTTCCATACTACCCAAAGCCCTCTAGAGATATAATGCAATACCTATCAAAATTTCACTGTTTATAGAATTTTGTTTTAAATCCTAAAATTCATATGGAACCACAAAAGACCTCAAATAGTCCAAAGCAAAGCTGAGAAAGAAGAACAAAGCTGGAGGCATCAAGCTTCCTGATTTCAAACTACACTACAAAGCTACAGTAATCACAGCAGTTTGGTACTGACATAAAAAGAGATACTTAGACCAATGGAGTAGAATAGAGAGCCTAGGGGGCAGTTGGATGCTCAGTCGGTTAAGCAACCAACTTAGGCTCAGGTCATGATCTCACAGCTCTTGAGTTTGAGCCCTGGGTGGGGTTCTGTGCTGATAGTTCAGAGCCTGGAGCCTGCTTCAGATTCTATGTGTCCCTCTCTCTCTCTGCCCCTCCCCCACTCATTCTCTCTCTCTCTCTCTCTCTCTCTCTCTCTCTCAAAAATAAATAAACGTTGAAAACAAAAATTTTTTTTAAAAAGAGAGTATAGGAATAAACTCACATATGAATGGTTTATTAATTTTCAACAAAGGAGCCAAGAATACACAATGGGGAAGGTATAGTCCTTCAATAAATGGGGCTGAGAAAACTGGATATCTACTTGCAAAAGAATGAAATTAGACCACTATTCTACACCATACACAAAAATCAACTCAAAAGATTGAAGACATAAACATAAGAACTGAAGCCATAAAATTCACAGAAGAAAACAAAGAGGGTAAGCTCCTTAATACTGTTCTTGGCAAGGATTTTTTTTTTGGGGGGGGGGGGGGGGGGATTTGATATAAAAGCAAAGACAACAAAAGGGAAAATAAGTAAAATCCAGCAATCCCACTTCTGGGTGTATATCCAAAGGAAATAAAATATCTTAAAAAGATAGCTGTACTGCCACGTTTATTATAGTCTTACTCACAACAGCCAAGGTATGGAAACAACCTGAGTGTCTACCAACAGAGGAATGAATAAAGAAGATGTGTGAATATGTACATATATGATAGAATATTATTCAGCCTTACAAAGAAGGAAATGCTAACATTTGTGACCACATGAATGAACCTGGAGGGCATTATGCTAAGTGAATAAGCTAAACAGAGAAAGATAAATATGCATGCTATCACTTGTATGTAGAATTTTAAAAAATAAATCACACTCATAAAAACAGTAGGATAGTGGTTGCCATGGGCTGGGGGTGAGGGAAATTGGGAAAGGATGGTAAAAGGGTACAGGCTTTCAGTTTTAAGATGAATAAGGTCTTTGGTTCTAATGTATAACATGGTGATTATTGGTTGATAATACTGTATTATTTAATTGAAATTTACTAGGAGAGTAGAATTCAAGTGTTCTCACACACACAAAAAGTAAATATGCAATGTGATGATTATGTTAATTATTTCAATTGTGGGAATATTTTTGCAATGTATATCAAGTCACCACCTGTACACTTTAATTATAATTGTATTTGTCAAGTATATCTCAGCAAAGCTGGAAAAATAAATGAAGTTATTAGGAAAAACACAATATCTATTTAAGCTATAGGGTAAAATATATAATATTTTAGACTTGGAAAGAAAATAAAAAAGAAAGCTATGGAACCAGCTCAAGTCAAGATCTTGAAAAGAAGATAATAAAACATATATTTTTCCCATTTAATGGTAACAGAAATAGGGCACACAATTGTACTTAGTCATATTTAAAGATGAAAAATAGATATATCACTTGGTTTCCTTTTTACTTTTGTTTCCTAATACTAGTATCTTAAAGTATATACTTGTATCTTAAGTCAATTGTCAAATGGTTAGACATTTACCCTGCCTTATCAACAACAACATACTTTCTGGATATTTCCAGAAAAAGATTAGAGTGGAAGAGGCTATATTTTAAGCCAAATGATACTTTGCAATACAGTTGCGTGGGCCCAGAAATACAAAAACCTGGATCCCAACCGAAGGCTCATAAATTGTAGAGGAGATGGCACCACAGAAATGCACTCTTAGCAAGCTGTCCATAGAACTTCCACTCAGATAGGGTGAACTCCCCACCTGAAAGCCGCACCCGAAAGCCACATGCATGCCGAAACTGGTGGTTTGCATCCATTCTAAAGTAAAAACAGTACTCTGAAACTGTAAATACAGAAGAACTCTATCACAGGCAACACAAGTCACCATAATAAAGGCCTGGATAGTCATAGTTTAAATACAATGACTAAAAATCTTGACCTTTTAGCTTTCTTCAGGTTAGCCAGAGGACAGCTCATTAATCCTCATATCCCTAGGTCAGTAAAAAAAAAAAAAATGTTAGAGAAGAGTGTTGTTTACATATACTACCCAAGTATTCTTTTTTTTTTCTTCCAATGGCCTTCAGTTGGCTAAGGTACGTCATTTGGTTGGAAAGTGACAGTAAATCTGTATACATCTTTGTCATACCTGAAAGCAAATGCCCTCTGATCTCAGAAGCTGAAGTTAACTATCCTTGCAAACATGCTTTTTCTGGATCCTGCATTTTTCTCAAGAAGGTAAGTTCTCGGTCCTTTCAATAAGCTATCATAATCCTTCCAGCCTCCACGTCAAGCTTAAATAGTTCCCCCAAATGAGAGTCATGCTTGTCAAGAAGTTTTAGAGCGAAAATATAAAAATATTCCTAAAGTCATATATATTTGTTGAAGCTTACTTTTCGGATACAGTGCCATTAGAAATCATTGTCTGGCATGATTTAAGAAGGCAGAAGATGTATTTTGCTCATACTTTCACCCACAGGAGCCATGGGAAAGCTAGAGGCGAAGACTCATCAGAGTGTTGATATGCTAGGCAAAGCCCAACACCTGTTTCTCACTTCACAGGATCCAAGGCTCCATTTGTAATTATGGGTGACAGCAGCCCTGGCTGGCCATTCTTGAGACTAAAGATATTTATTTCCTGTCACATAGGTCTTCCTAATTTTATTTCTAGTCAGCATGATTTCACTAGGGAAATGCAGCAGCAGAATGTGGAGGAAGACAGAGTAAGATAGTAGATGCTAAAAAAGCTGTATATAGGGCAAGAGTTTTCAGATTTATCATGGAGTTGCATTAAATACTTGCTTTCTGCTGATGTAAGGAAGTTTTTTACGTTAATAGTTGGAAGAAGGCCCAAGACTTTCCCGAGCTCAGAACTGTTTAGTAAGCAGAGATCTTTTGTGCTGCATGTTAATATAATGTATGATACCATTGTTTCATTTGGGCAACTGCTCAAAAGAAATGAATAATGAACTGCTTTCTAGGTAATAGTCCTCGGGTTGCCAGTTGAAGATAATGTAAAGCTCAGGTTGCTAGAGTTTACCCTTACAGCCATTCATTTGAGCCAAAGTATTAAACAAGAGGGAAGCACAAAAGGAAAAAAACAGCCGCAATTTAGTATTTTACAAAGGTAAATTAGTTACCAGAATTTTTTTTATTAAAGGTAAGAATGAGTTTTTTTTATTTACCCAGAAAAAGCTCCTCATAAAAAACCTTTAGAATTAAGTTGATGATGTTTCCTTTGCTCAAGGCAACAGCTGATTACCATTCTAATCATAAATGTTTCTTTGGCCTGAGGCCAGCATTGTATTCTATCAAATTACAAGCTCATAAAGGCAAACTTGTAGGCAGACTCACTTTTCTGATCTGTAGAGTGTATCTGCCTTATCTATCTCACAAAAGAAAAAAACCCATATAAATTGTATACATGAAAAAGTTTAAAATACTGCTATTATTTTGTGAATTTACAGAACTATATAATAGTACTTCCAGGATTTTAAATGTGCTGAAAAAGGTTTATGGACCTGAATACAAAAGCTGCATCAAACTCTGGGGATGAGGTTCTGAAAACTACTTGGAGAAGAGTACTTTAAGGCTAAGTGGTAAAAAACAGGTCCAATTTCCCTTGTGGCACATCATTCCTTTTCTTTACAATAAATATCATAGTTACTCCAATGTTTGTTTGTTTGTCTGTTTGTTTGTTTTTAGTTTATGCTTAACATATATTGAGCATTATTTTTATGTACCAAGCGCTGTTGGAACTTTATATTCATTAACTTAATTGATCTAACCATAGCCTTTTGCCTACATTCTAATATGAGAAAGCTGAGACACAGAGAGGTTAAAACCTGTCAAGAGTCACCCAGCTGATACAAGCGAGACCCAGAGTTTGAACACAAGCAGTGGTACTCAGAGTTTTGGCTCTTAACTGTTTTAACATTTCTCTTCATTTTCATTACTTTCACAGACATGAACAAAATTATGTGCCAGAAAGGTTTTGAACATATTTGTGCTATTACTCAATTATTATCCCTCCTAGCCTCAGTAGATATTACTCAGATGTGTCTCCAATACCCAGGGATTTATGCTCCTAAGGCTGTCAATAAACCTCAGGCCAAACATATGTCCTCGGCTCAAATGAAATATCTCTCTGCTCCTTCCTTCCACACCAATACAAACTGGAATGTAGAGTTTAAGACCCAGACTGATTTAATTTCACTTTGCTTTTCTTCCTTGAGCTTTTAATACAAAATCTTTACTCTATCTTTGCCATATGTTTTACACGACCTTTTTCCTTTCAACCTTACAATTTTCTATTTTGCCAATTACGCCTAACAGGTGTGGTTCCCAATATAGTACAAGTATTCGAATAGAAATCCTTCTGGTTCAATATATATGTACACGTAGATACACACACACACACACACACACACACACACACACACACACCTATGTACCTATATCACGCTTTCTACCATACAAGGTCCTCCCTGCTTGGGAACCAATACTACACAAGCTATGTCTCACTGTGAAAAGTCAGAGGGTAGTATAAGTAGATGACCTTAGGAGTCCCTAAAATATCAGACACTAAGTTTGGCAGTAGTATGGATGCACTCTCTGACAGGCACAGAAATCAACTATTTTGACAACTATTTTGAGCTGGCCTCTCCCAGGCAGCCCTGCATAAGGCAAAGAGAAATCCTTCACCACTGGAACTGCCTCAAAGGAAGAACGAACAGCTGGAATATTGTATTTCTCTGGAAAGATTATAAGAGAAATACAGAAGATCACATCGGCATGACATGAAGTAAGCTAAAAGATTCTCAGCCGAGTCCACCAAAATGATAAGGTCAAGGATGCAATAAGACTGGGAAAAAATCATTCTTTTTTCAGATAAGCAACTGGAGAGTTCTGATTTGTTTAGTGTAGTCTGAAAATGGCATCTTTTACAGCTTTTCTGTAACGTGGGCAGCACTTTTTACAGGGAGAAACTCAATTTTGGTCAAAACCAGACTGATCACATTGAAGCTTTAATGAAACACTGTAGGGCTAACACCAGAGACAAAATTCAATCCACCTTTTCTCAGTAGAAAAAGTCCACAGTGGCTACATAGTTACCTAAAATTAGATATATTGTAGTGTGTTAACTATCAAACATAAGAGCAATCAGTGATTTCATGATATATTTTGAGTAATATTTAAAATAGTATTAGGGGCACCTGGGTGGCTCAGTTGGTTAAACGTCAGACTTCAGCTCAGGTCATGATCTCCGCGGTCCGTGAGAGCCCTGCTTCGGGCTCTGCGCTGACAGCTCAGAGCCTGGAGTCTGCTTCAGGTTCTACGTCTCCCTCTCTCTCTGCCCCTCCCCCACTCATATTCTGTCTCTCTCTTTCTCTCAAAAATGAATAAATGTTAAAAAAAATAAAAATAAAATAAAATAGTATTAGTTACATTTTATTTAAAAGATGGCCTATTAGGGTGCCTGGGTGGCTCAGTCGGTTGAGTGTCCAACTTCGGCTCAGGTCATGATCTCACAATTAATTGGTGAGTTCAGGCCTTGTGTCGGGCTCTGCACTGACAGCTCAGAGCCTGGAGCCTGCTTTGGATGCTGTGTCTCCTCTCTCTCTGCCCCTCCTCTGCTCACACTCTTCTCTCTCTCAAAAATAAACATTCAAAAAATGTTAAATAAAATTAAATAGATATAAAAGATGGCCTATCTTGGGTATTTAAACCTCCTTGACAACATTAATACAGTATTTTCAAGGCAACGTGATGATATCTACACGGTTCAGGAAAAAAATGTAAAGATTTCATGGTATGGATTACTTTATGCTTCTACTCTCGATTTTCTCTGTTCTACTAGTGCTCTGCCTCTAATGGTACATATAGTGAAAGGGATTTCAAAGTCAGATGACATTTTAAAAGATCTTTTGATAAGCACTTGTATAAAGCAAACTATTACCATTCTGACTAAAATAGTGCTTATATTTGCCTTGCCAAAATTTCAAGTAATCAGAGGGTAAACTGGCCATTTCCAGTAAGAATATATTTATATTTAATGGTACATTTCATTTGCCTCGTGGGCATTAAATTATCCTATTGGAAGGTATGACTGCAAAACATCACATTCCATAACACAAATAAGTTCTTCTGTGTAAACCATGCATTGCAAAAAATATTACAGGGTGTTCCAACGACCTATTTTAATCAAGTATCTATGTGAAGTGTTCCTGCTTTATTTCAGTTTAATGGCATACAGGCTGAAAAAAGAAAAGTGAGGAAATCATAAAGATATCTAGATTTTGATTTTGATGTCATTTGTATAAGAATATATTTTATATTCTAATTTAATGTTTATCAATCAGGTGACTTATTCAGTTGCAGAACAAATGTTTTCATAAACCCTTTTTTATATCTAGAAAATGGAATCCATCAAACAATTTGGTCATATCCAATTCACTAACATACACCTACATACACCTTGTACACCACACCTAAGGAATAGAGTATATGAATGCCTCTGTGTGACAGGTAAAATAATGAGCACAGTGACCAATCTGGTCACCTTTAAGACTGTGTAGCTATTTCACGATAACTATTAAGATAGTCGAAAAGAAAATTTCAGTTTAGTATCATATCATCTGTACATAGAGTTCCTATAAAAACCTACTGAATGATAAACACCACCCAGCTCAGTTTTTACCTCAATAGCCAGCAGAATTCTTATGGAAATGTTTGATGGGACCAGAATATGTTAAAGGATTGGTGATGTGCTTATATGCAGTGTAGTGTGGATTGGGGCATTTAATCCTACTGTTGTTTAAAGAAATAGTCCATCAGGACACATGTGGTACAGTTTAATTAGAGTAACCATCTATCTCTTCCAGTGGTTATTTAAATCCAGTAAATTCAACTATCTGAACATAATTCTATAACAAGAAATATGGCAAAAATTGTTTCCCAAAAGCATGAAAATAAATTTCACAAAATTGGGCACTGAGTTTCATTCCTCAAATTAAGTCTCAGTCTGCATGTATTTACTCTTTTTTATATGATTCTAAGTAGAATGGATATCCCTTTATGTAAACTATTATGGAACAAAATAGAGAATCAGAGAGAGCAGTTCCGAAGGCCATACGAAATAATAATAACCACCTAATGGAGGATAAAACCATCATACAGCTCCAAGAACTACAAAGGCATAATGGGGCAAGGTCAGTAATACTCACTATGATTATCTTAACTCTTCATTAAATGTTTAAAATGTACTCAGAAGACATTGTTTAATATGATAGGAAAAATTTAAATGATTTATTGGAATATTTCCAGTGTAAATATTATACAAGAATATTTCCTACTATAAGGCACTTTTAAATCTTGTCATATTTAGTATTTTCTCACTTTAATGTAAATTGTTATCATTATATTAGTCTTCAGAAACAGATGACAAGGTCCCTGGGGGGGGGGGGGTATAAAGAAGTGACAGCCATCGGGAAACACATGATACCGGAGTCTTCCCTTGCACAGCAGTGGCTGTTCCTATGCATTTTCTGCCACTGTTCGTAGGGCAAGGCTAACATACTAGGGAACTCAACTTTGTGCTTCCCAACAAGATTTTCCCACCCATCCAGGAGAGGGTGCATAAAAGGAGAGGCAGACTGATAATAAAAGGTGGGAAATCCCTGGGGCAATTCCAAATGCAGCAGTCCAGAGACAGTCAAGTCCTGGGTCATGGGTGGAGGACAGGCTCAGGTTATACCGGTTGTCTCTTCTCCCCACATTGCTCTGGACAGATCGTTAATCACTTCATTACCATTCCCAGCTGCAGTAATAAACTCATGGGAACACATGACAGAGTATGTGTACCCAGCTGTCCCCAAGCATTTCCTCCCACGACCATGTCTCACCACAATGCTTAGGACTCTGGGGTTCTCGAATGTGGCTGCACATTGACTTTACCAAGGCAGCTTTGAAAAAGCTTGGGCTGCGTACCAGACCAACTGAATCAGAATTAGAATTAGGGGAGAGGGAAAGACTCACCAAAGCATGGATATTTTAAAAATCTCTCCACATTATAACACTCGCTACCCTGAGGTTCTACCTCCATCCACACACACAACTTCCAAAGACTGGGAGACACAAACTGAGAATGGGGCTTCATTAGCTGATAACCTCCGGAGATTTCACCCACCTACAGCACAACCTTTGTAGAAGAAAGACCATGGACAAAACCATCTGTACCATATGATGTAGAATTAATTAATCAAAGCAGGACAAATATTTAAATAAGTGTATAGAGTATCATTAAAGGATAAGAGAAAAATGTGAATATTTCAGCAGGCATAAGAAGGTAAAACAAAAAAAAAAACACAACTGGAGATATTGGGTGCACAAACTATAACTAGAAATAATAAACTCAAAATATTTGTTGAAGAGTATAATGGTTTGGGGTGAAGAATGAATTAGTGAACAGGCAATATAGATTAAGGAGTGTTCCCACAAAGCATTAGGTAGGAATAAATAGAAAATGTAAAGAAAAATTTCAGAGATATAGAAGATAGAGGCAGGGAGAAAAAAGCTAAAGTGTCCATTAAAGGCATACATTCTCACAGGTGCCCCTCTGCCTCATTATTGGAGAACATCTATTCCCTCAATCCTCCTGGATTAAGCCCCACGGCTTCCACGCTTTCCAGTATTTCCGTTCCGGATTTCCAAGGACAATAGTTGCTCACACATCTGCTCATCACAATATACACAGAAGGACTTGCTTGGTGTAATGTGGTAGCATATAGATTTTTGAATTGAGAACAGGAGAAAGAGAAGTGACCCTCAGCAGAAGTTGATGGAGATACTTTTGTTCCCAGTGTTGTGTTGGACACAGTTAAAAATAAACTTTAAGTGTGTTTCCCCTATTGGCCAATATCCAGGACTTAAGAGTAGTTTCATCAAGTTAAATCTGAAATGCCATTTGTTAGGATTTGGAGGAAAATCTCATATTTGATCTGTTAAAAAGAGAAAAAAAAGCCTATTAGCAACACATCTCTTTAAATAAGCTGGCTGGTATAGACCAAAGTTTAGAGATTTTCAGCAAAGCCTGGAACCGGCAATTTAGTAATCCTAGAGACAACAGTGGACATCAGTGGGCAAAAGCAGATAAAACCACAAGCTATATAAGTCAAGGTTCCCAATGTCATTTGAAATACCTGGGGTAGAGGAAGGTCAACAGAAAAAGGGTCAACCTGATGGGGACTGAGATTGACTTAAGAGCCAAATGTGGAAGTCAGAGAGGCAAGAATGAACATAGTGGGCCCTGATCAGAAAAGGCACTTTTGTGGAGTGCTGAACAACTGCCTAGGACTTAAACAGTTCTTAGTCACTGCCTTTAGGTCCAGCAGAGGCCTGATGAATTGGTGAAATGCAGTAGAGATGCAAAAAAAAAAAAAAAAAAAAAGTAATACTTTTCAGATATTCTAATTATATCACATTCCCAGCCTAAAAAAGAGATGTATCTCCTAATTGTTAAAAGAACACCTACCCAGGGGCGCCTGGGTGGCTCAGTCGGTTAAGCGTCCAACTTCAGCTCAGGTCACGATCTCACGGTCCGTGAGTTCGAGCCCCGCGTCGGGCTCTGGGCTGACGGCTCAGAGCCTGGAGCCTGCTTCCGATTCTGTGTCTCCCTCTCTCTGCCCCTCCCCCATTCATGATCTGTCTCTCTCTGTCTCAAAAATAAATAAATGTTAAAAAAAAAAAAAAAAAAGAACACCTACCCTTTCTGACTCCTGGGGTATTCTCCCCATTTTAACATCCTTATGTCAAGAGGGACCTTTAACTCGGACTGATTCAGGAACAGAAGCCACATTCTGCTGACCAACACCTGAGAACGTCCTTCCTCCTGGCCAGACAAGTATTTCTCTGGAGTGTCATTCCCCTTTCCTCAGCCAACATCTCCTCCAGGCAGTGACTTTAAGAGGAAAGGAAGCAAGAACCCTTGTCGTTGTACAACCTTGCACCAGAGTCCAGCTGCTAGGGTAGAGAAAAATCAGAAAAGGGAGCAGAAGGGTTGGCATAAACATGGAATTGTGTATCTGTCCAACAAAGTATGTTTCTAATATTCCAAAGCAAGACAGCTCAGCTAGGAAGCAGATTTTAAGATTGTTTTTCAGCAAGTACTAAAGTGCTTAAATAAATTAAATATAATGTTCCTAATATAATGTACTTCTTTTGTTTTGATGCTATTTGCACACATTAATAGTCTAGTTATATAAGCAAATATTCACCTTTGTAACCATCTTACCTACTTTTCTATCAGCTGCTTCTATTACCCCCATCATTGAAAATAGGCTCTAGCCATAGAGAACAACAATCCCATTCTTAAATTATTTCATGTCTTAATATCTTGGTTAAACATATATTTTCAGTGATCAAATGCTCCACTCTGCCTCTCAAATTTCTATTGCATTTTCATGATACAACTTCAGAAATCATTAATACTTAATAGCTCCCTAACCAGAAATTTCGCAAAGCTCTGTATAAAGCTCAACTATATAGAACATATTGCACAAGAGTGTGTGTGTGTGTGTGTGTGTGTGTGTGTGTGTGTGTATGTATTTTTTATTATAAACTGAGCATAGGTATCATATCTTTCTTAGTTTTCAATTCCAAGCACCTGATATAATGGCAGCATAAGGAAGACACTCTAAATAATTCTTCTATTAAGTACTAATATTAAAAAGGTTAAAAAGTTCCAAACTTTTCATTTCCTTAAATAAAAAGCCATAAAAGTTTAAAGGTGACACTGCTACTATTAATTTTATTTTGCAACCACTTAATCAAATGTGAGCAATTTTATTTTTCCTTGGGAAATCCCAAAGGGAGCTCAACTATTAAATCAGATTGTTTTGTAGAGCAATGACCAAATTATTAACAATATAGCCAACTTAATATAAAATATGCAAAAAATAATTGGTAAATGATGAAAATATTTTATCTCCTAAAATTCATATTAAACATGTTTAAGAGTGTCATTAAGAGGTCCCTGAAAGTTATCAAAGTAGCCCCAGTGTCTGTAATTCTTTGATGTAATTTTATACTGCTTTGGTTTTTATGATGCTCTGATAGTTGCAGTTTCCCTATGGGGCATCGTCCTAGCCCCTCTTCCACACATGCTGTTTCCAGCTCATGATGCTCATTATCTTAATGGACAATTACAGCACTCCAACTGATTTCTCAATCACTACAGTTAATAGGAAGATTTTCATTATTGCCTACACTCTCAGTTCCCGAATAGCAAAGGCATTTTACTTCTTTCCCCTTTCAACTATTCTCCCAGCTTCATTAAAAACAAACCAATACTCTAGCTGTCAAACACAAAGAATGAAGAAATAAAGTTCCAAAATCTAATATCAAGATGGAGGTAAAATTAAAGTTGAGTAGCATTTTTAATACGGAAGTTTCAGGGAAAAAAGTGTTTTTCTGCTTCTTAGAGAAAAGAATACAATGTAACAAAATTTAACATAGGTGCAGGAATTTAAAATATAGTTTACATTATCTTCCAGAATTTTTAATTACACTCCCCACACAATTTTAAGTGCATAATAAAAATTAAATGAACTTAAAATTCTCCTCAGGATATCCAGTCTTAATACTTTGGTCCAGTCAAAGCAATATAATTGATTATTCAATTATAACATTAATTTCCTTGAGTGGTGTATGTACTTCTAGCCTGAGAAATCTGGCAATTTTTAATACCTACTTTCTCAAAATAAGAACAAAGCATTTTTCAATTACTTTCTCAAAAGAAGATAAGGTGAAGTAGCAGTCATATAAACCAGAAGTCAGTATCAAACATAAATTCCAATAATAGACTCTATTCAATGAGCACTTACTTACCATGTACTGGTCACTTCACAAACACCGTCTTTAGGCCTCTGCACATACAAAACAGGCACAGACTGGCTAAGCAGTTTTTTGAAAACCACACAGCTAATAAACGAATGATCTGGGATTCACAACCAAATCTGTCTTCACACTACCTCTTGCTTCCTTTCAATAGCAAGGGCTGCATCGGGATTGCACAGTACTCTTATTTTGGATTTGAAGGAATTCTTCTTAAATCTGACCTTGAATTTCCAAACTCATCATGGATGGCCCTATGGCAAATTTGTAATTCCCAGGCTCTAAGTTAATTGCTGAAAGACTCTGAATGAAAACATTTGACAAATGGTATAGACCACTGATTTTTGTTGATTTTATACATACATTTCTACGTAAAATAAGGAATGAATAAAAATACAGGCCTTCTTAGGGCATCTGAGTAACTCAGTCGGTTAAGCGTCTGACTCGTGATTTTGGCTCAGGTCATGATCTCAAGGTGATGGGATTGAGCCCTGTGTCAGGTTCCACGCTGGGCATGAAGCCTGCTTAGGATTCTTTCTCCCTCTGTCTACCCCACCACCCACTTACTTCTGCACATGCATGCACTCTCCCTCTCAAAAAAAAAAAAAAGAATATAAATAAAAAATGCAGGCCTTCCTTCCTTCCTACATTTCATGTAAATATTTATATATACATTTAGTAGCCAAATTCCATTCCTAAGTATTGACTGCTTACAATTTTAAGGTTTTTTTAAAAAGTTTATTTTTGAGAGACAGAGAGAGAGGGTGCAAGCAAAGGAGGTGCAGAGAGAGAGAGAGAGAGAGAGAGAGAGAGAGACAGAAGATTCAAAGCAGGCTCTGTATTGACAGCAGAGAGCCTGATTCGGGGCTCGAACTCACAAACCATGAGATCACAACCTAGGCCAAAGAGGAGCACTTAACCAACTAAGCCACCCAGGTGCCCCTACAATTTTAGCTTTTTTTTTTAAGTTTATTTATTTATTCTGAGAGAGAGAGAGGGAGAGCGAGCAAGTGAGAGAGAAAGAGAGCACGCATGAGCAGGGGAGGGACAGAGAGAGGGAGAGAGAGAGAATCCCAAGCGTGCTCTGCACAGCTCTGCACATGCTCTGTCAGCGCAGAGCTGGACATGGAACTTTGAGATCATGGAACTCATGAACTTTGAGATCATGACCTGAACCTAAATCAAGAGATGAACAATTAACCGAGTAAGCCACCCAGGACCCCCTACAATTCTAACTTTTATCATTGTTTTCCACTCATTGCATTTTTCCCAAAAGTATACTACCAGTTCTTTTCTGACAATTCTCCCTATTGTCTTAAGTAAATAAGGAATTAAAACGCCACTGTTTTCTTATAATATTTTTTATGGTTTTTGTTGAATGAACATTGAGTACACTTGTGCACCAAAAGCAATTTTCCATGGATATTTACTTCAGAATGAAATTTCAGGATATATATATAATCTAGATGGTTGCTGTCACTCGTTCTTGCTATATAAGAATGGCTTTCCAGGGGTGCCTGGGTGGCTCAGTTGGTAAAGCGACTGACTCTTGCTTTCAGCTCAGGTCATGATCTCAGGGTTGTGAGATCAAGCCCCACATTGGGCTCCATGCTAAGTGTGGAGCCTGCTTTGGATTCTCTCTACCTTTCTCTCTGCTCCTCTCCCTTGCTCGTGCTCTCTCTCTATCTCAAAATAAATAAACATTTTAAAAAAAGAATGGCTTTTCATTCTTGTTCTTTTTTTCATATCCAATGGGTGCATCTAAAAATATCATAATTGGGTTGCATTCTCCCATATTTTCGTTATCATTCTAGCTCACACTAAAAAGTTGACTGGTTAGGGATGGTTGGGTGGCTCAGTCGGTGAAGGGTCTGACTCTTGACCTCAGCTCAGGTCTTGATCTCAGGGTCATGAGTTCAAGCCCTGTACTGGGCTCTGTGTTAGGCATGAAGCCTACTTAGCAAAATATATGAGTTGGTTATAAATCGACTGATTGTAAAGGTGGAGTCTGTAAAAATTTGGTACCTAAAATGATAATACAAATTAGGTAACTTGATTTATCTGGTTCAAGACAAACAGATTTGAAAAAAAAAATTGCTAACTGAGTAATAGATTTGAAAAATAAATGAGCACATGTCTGTGAACTACTGCAGAATACTTGTAAAGAGTGGAAATGAAATTCTGATATGGCAGTTCTTTAGGAAGACAGTTGCTTCCTTGATTAAAATTCATTTTCTTTCTTTCCATCTACCCCCTCAATTTTATAATATACTTGTCAGTTATTTGTAGAAATCCTGGTTAAACAGCACACCCAGCAGCCATTTGACACTCTCAGTACTATGACTGTCACTAATAATATTCATTTAAATGACACCGTATGTTTTTTCAATCCTTTTATATACATTTAGTTTTATATACATTTGTATACATTTAGTTGTCACAATATCCCTTATAAAATTGGATCTTCCTGGAGCTAGAACATAATCCCCCACTTCTTAAGCGTGGCTCTGCACAATAACTTCTTTCCAAAGAGTACAACAGGGAAGAGGGAAAAGAGTAACTTTACAGCACAGAACCCTGAAAAACACTATCTCAGCCAAATGTTCAAGACAGGCATCAACAGAGGTAAGTCATATCGACAGTATTGTTAATACCATATAATGAGCATGGTACTTTTCCACTGTGGCTTTTTTCTTTTTTTTAATGTTTATTTTATTTATTTTGGTAGAGAAAAAGAGAGCAGGGGAGGGGCAGAGAGAGAGGGAGAGAGAGAATCCCAGAATGTTCCACACAATCAGCACACAGCCCGACGCAGTGCTCAATCCCATGAACTGTGAGATCATGACCTGAACTGAAATCAAGAGTCAGACGCTTAACCATCTGAGTCACCCAGGCGCTCCTGCGGTCTTCCTCTTAATACTCATAACCTCAGTCTAATCATGAGGAAAAACATGAGGCAAATTCCAATTAAGGGACATTCCACAAAAACATCTGACTGATACACCACAGAAGTGTCAAGGTCACAAAAAACAAGGAAAATCTGAGAAACTGTCATTGTAGTAGAGAGAAGCTAAGGTGATATGACAACTAACTGTAATGTGATAAGTCTAAATTTATTTTATTTTATTATTTATTTATTTATTTATTTATTTTAACATTTATTTATTATTGAGAGACAGAGAGAGACAGAGTGTGAGCACGCAAGGGGCAGAGAGAGGGGGAGACACAGAATCCAAAGCAGGCTCCATCCAGGCTGTGAACTGTCAGCACAGAGCCCAACACAGGGCTCAAACTCACAAACCACGAGATCATGACCTGAGCCAAAGTTGGACACTTAACCGACTGAGCCACCCGGGCGCCCCCTAAATTTATTTTAAAATAAAAATTTTATTAGAAAAAAAAAAAAACAGAGGAAAGAATTCTAACACCCACACACATGCACATGCATATGCACGCGCGCACGCACACACACACACACACACACACACACACACACACACACACGACCTACGTTACAGTAAGAAAACAGCTTCTCTGAGATCCAGTGATCTGTCTAGAACATTGGTAGAGGCTTCATTTGAACTAAGCGTGGATTTTCAAACCCGAAAATGAAGCTTTCCTCTATTATAACTACATTTCTCTTTGAACAGCATTCATGGTAAATAAATGATACATCCAGTTAAGTTAAAAATAATAGACATTTATTGCCAACAGATGAGCAGGAAGAGAAGGGTTAATTGTAATTTTTAATATCTGTGCATCAAACACAGAATACTCCTCTACTCATACACACCAATGATGAACAGTTGAGCAAGAGTCTAATTTTGCCATAGTAAAGCATACAGCTCAGGCAGTTTTTGTGTGTGTGTGTTTGTTTTTGGGTTCGTGGGTTTTTTTGTTTTTGTTTTTAATCGTGGAATACAATCATTTAGATCCCAATTTCTGCAGTGATGGTTTTAGGGAACTTTTCTGCAGATACTAGTTTCATTTTCTCCAACTCTATCTTTTCATTTATCCAGAGGTCATTCTTATCTCTCCTCTTGGTTGAACCTCAAGGTTGTCCCAGCTTATCTTTGTAATGTCTCTGCACCTGGTGTCCCTAATCTTATTAAAACAGCTCATCTCCTGTTTTCAGCTTGTGATTTTTCTAGGCAGTATTTTTAACCCATTTATTCTTTATTCACCAATTCTATCTTGTATAGTTGAATTATTTTCTAAGCCAAACCACATTATCATAAATAGTGTTCTAAATACTTACAAAATAAAGGAAAAATGCTTCTATCATTTTATTCATCAATGACAGGACCTAATACAATTACTAAGTTTTATTTGTAAAAAACAATTTTATTAACTTACAGTTAGCCTGTATCTAATGAGAATCAATCTCTTCAGCTAGATAAGTGGGCAAATGTTGTTTCTTTCCAAAGTGAAAAACTGAATGGTCAAAAGGATTTCCCATAACAATGCTGAATGCTCCAATGCTGAATGATCTAAATACGTGGGCATGTAACCTAATGCTTTGTTTTCTCTTTAAAAAATTTTTTTTACTGTTTTTATTTTATTTTTAAGAGAGAGAGACCAGACAGACTATTAGTGGGGCAAGGACAGACAGAGAGGGAGACACAGAATCCACAGCAGGCTCCAGGCTCTGAGCTGTCAGTACAGAGCCTGATGCAAGGCTGGAACTCACAGACCACAAGATCATGACCTGAGCTGAAGTTGGCCACTTAACCGACTGAGCCACCCAAGCGTCCCTGTTTTCTCTTTTAAATAAAGCCTTGTCTGAGGTAGAAATTTGACCCCCTTCCCACCCTAGAGAGGAGAGTCCTAAGACATTTAGAATATAATAAACTTGTTCCTGAATCGAACCCCAACTTTTATATACCCACACTCACCAATTCTAAATATTAGCCACTGGACCAGCATAGCCACACAGCAATAACAGCAGCCAAAAAGATACTGCTGTCACTACTACTGAAGACCCTCAGTGCCCAGCAGCAATCTGTGCCTTCATGAGTCCTCTCTGACAACTCAGCGACCTGCAAGAGTCACTGACCCTGATGCCCATGTTCATCCCATATAGCAACTGCTCCATGGACAAGCGATCAACATCTGAGGAAACAGTTTCAGAAACCCTTGGGGCGGAGATCTGCAAACAGAGCACAGGGGCAGAGTCCAGACCACTGGTGTGCCAAGATATTGGTGGAAAGGGAAAGTTCTTAGCGCTGCTAGTGCTTGGGAAGGTGGGAAGCAGAGCAACACTGTGAGGCATATCAAGCCAGGCTGTGATGCAATGAGATCAGTTTCTTTGATTTCTGAGTTTTGCATTCCCAACCTTGCCTTTTATCTCTTCACTTTGTCAGGGAAAAAACCAGAGCTGGACAGTAGTTAAAGCAGGAAAAAACAGATCTTATTCAGGACCATGCAATAGAGGAAGAGACCTTAATAGAGAACTGAGCTCAATTTCAAATATCGCCTGAGCAAATGGGAATTTAGAGCCAATGAGCAGAGGTAGGGTCAGTGGATGGAAAATTACTAAGAGGAACCATAGGGGCAAGGGAATGAAAGGGCTGGATGAAAGGGATTCTTGCCAAAGACCAGCCAATGTGATCAGATAATATCTGGGGGCTGGTGGAGGATAAAGAACCTGATCACCAGATATTGAGGGTATTCAAATCACGGGTGGGGAGATTCTGGTTAAATTGACGTAGGAGTCAAGGAAATGCACAGAAGAGCCTAGGAAGGGCCTGGGAAGAGATTTAAGATCCCGGCTAAAGTTTGGTCAAGCAAAGAATCTTTATCAGTCTTCATTCTTGTTCAAAGGAAAGAAGAG